>NC_133758.1:48480454-48783484 GCF_036562045.2 Rhinolophus sinicus
TCAGGAATTTTTAAAACTCCCCTGGTAGTTCCAATATGCAGCCAAGTTTGAGAACCATGGGGCAAGAAGCACGAGTCTTGTTCCTCTCAGGCTCCCAGAAGTGAGAGGCATCTGCCCACAGAGTGGGCCATGACCCACCAGAGTTTTAGGGCATAGCCAATGAGTAGAAGAAGGTAGTCCACCCCAAACTGCGGCAGGGAACAGGACCTCCTTGTGCTAAGGCATGCTCCCCAGAAAGGGCAAACCCAAGGGAACTGGTGAGACCACATTTCTTACAGACTTTATAAAAGAGCTAAAGGAAGCTTTGCCTGTGGTATGTGGCAAAACCCAGCCTAATCCCCAGGTCTATGCGATTTGAAAGCCCATGTTCCCTTTCAAAGCCCAAGAGAAGCAGAGATTGGTCAGTTTTAGCCTTATCTGAGCATTTTGATGCAGCCACATGAGAATATGAGACATGGAACCTGGAAGTTTACAGGGTTTATTTTCAAGTATCTGACAAACTCTTCCATTCTGTAGACTGTATTCATTTTAGAATGCACAGGGGTGATCACACAGTTATGTTATGTGTGTGCCTCAAGACTTGCAATCAGGACTGCATGGAGAGAAACACAGTCCTGTGAGCTGATAGGGAGCCCAGAGGAGCCTAAAACCCATACCAGCTTAAGATTTTGTTTCACCAGACACAGAGAACTAAATTCAGCTATTTTAGCAGAACTGTCTAGTAATGCTCACCAAAAAGCAGAGAACAAAATCAAAGAGTAAAATCTATAAGTCATTGTTTCATTTTTGTCAGAATTCAAACATAGGACAAAGTTTCCACACAGGTCAGTGACACAGTGGTGGCCTCGACCACTTAACCAGCAGAGGGACAGGATACAACCCACACCATCTTCCTAATAAAGAAGTCCTGAGGCTCGTCTGTCCATCAGCAGTAGAGTGAGGCTCATCACCACGCAGTCTCAGGAGTGAAAGCAGATGTTGTATCTGGTGAGGAGTGAGGCAGACTATTCACCATCAGGGCACCTGGAACAGTAAGAACATTGCAATTGTCTTCTGAAACGGTCCCAATCATTCAGGGAAGAAACATAATTTCACTTCACAGTCTGATAGACAGTCCTGGGCAGACCAAGGGGACTAGATTTAAGCGGAAATGTTTAACCTTGGCTCATCATAATGACCTGAGAAGATTTTAAAAATAAGGATGATTGAGTTTCATCCCTAGGTTCTCAGTTATCTAGCTTCTGTACCTGTGAAATTCCAGAATGAAGCTACATGTGTCACTGAGACTCTGGGAAGTCACAGCGACTGTCAAACTTTTGGGGACAAAACTGTCACAATATGCCAGTCAACAAGACAGGTGACAGAGCCAGTCTCTGAGAGAAGCTCTCTGCCTAGATCCCTTCTATCAATACCCACTAATATCATGATCGTTGTTGATTGTGCTCTTTAAGAAAATGATGGACAAGAGTAGCCTTTTAAAGAACAATTTTCTTCTACTGAGCAAAGAATAAATGGAAACCTCATAAAGGAAGATGTAATGTAGTTAGACATAGTCTGAAGAAAACATTTGCTGAGCACTTGCTATGCACTAAAGCACTGGGGAAGAAGCATTGAAAGGACACTGCCTGTGCCTGAAGAGGCTCATAATTTATAAGAGGTGACAGACATTGAAATACACGATACTTACCTGGTGTTTAATGGTATTCCAGGCTGACATGTGAAGACATAGGAGCACAGAGCCCAGGTCTGGGGCTTGTGGAAATCATCCAGATGGAGCAGATACCTGAGCAAGGTTGTAAAGGCGGAGCCAGCCAGGTGGAGAGCAGGGGAAGCATGCTCTGGGAGGTGGGACAGCATGAACAAGGAAAAACATGGAGTCAAGAAAGATCTGGTGGATGTATTCAGAAGTCGTAAGAGGTTCTCCAGATTTGTTGTGTACATGTTACTACTGGATCATCGCTTGTATGCAAAATATTGCCTGAGAACATTAGGACAAAGGTTGACACCCAAGCGCTCCCTCTCTTCACTTTCCCCCACCATCTCCCTCCACCCTCCATAGACTGCACCCCTGGGATATCCTGTTTCCATTTTCTTCTCCTCCATGCTGGAAGAGCTGCACAACCCATGGCCTGATCTGGGGACACAAAGTACACCCTCATCATTACTTCAGGATTTAGCCTACTGTCACCAAATCCATCTTGAGTGGGATTTTTGCAGTTTTCTCTCTATCTTTTTTACTGTGGAGTAGAAAGGGCAAAATTGGGGCTAGATAGTTTCTACTCCACCACTGGTTAGCCAGGCGACTTGGAGCACATGTCTTCACCAGGCACTCTGACTATTCTGAGACGTTGTGAGCATGGCCCTACACAGGGTGCTCGGGGAGGGCACTCAGTAACTCTGAGTTTGCTTCCATTCCTTTCTCTTTGCTTCTCTCCAAGCCAGAGCCCGTTCTAAGGTGCCTCAGACATTGTTCCATCTCTACATTGGCCCCTTCTCTTCAACACAATGTTCCCCATATTCTTTACACTCTCCCAACTGAAATGAGCCCTCCCTGGGAACTGCATGTATTCTTATTGAGCTGCATGTGCTCTTATGACTCCAAACAGAACAAACCATCCCGTTTTATCCCCCCTACTTTATCCCAGAACTCCTTCCTTTCCCAGTTCTTGCCCTTTCTCCACTCACCTTCACTAACTGGCATGGACACTTATCTCCTCATACACCCTTCTCCCCTTTCACCATGCCTACCCCCCTCTTCCCAACAGGAACACCATAACTGCCCTTCCCTTAGGGCCCTGGTGTGCCCCAAGCTCCTTCGTCAGACATGTGAAAGAAGAGGTCAAGTGGAGGACTGAATGGAAGAAGATAAAAGAACAACTTTTCCAGTGGTTTCTCCATCCTTAGTTCTGGTACAATATCTGCTCCTCTCCCCGGCAAAAAAGATAAGGAAAATCAATCTAGACAAATTAAATACAGTAATTGATTTTTGTTGAACTCATATTTATCCTTGGTCTTATTACATCTATTCTTAAAAGATTTTGCCATTTTATGTCAAAAGATTTAGTGACTTTGGGGTAATTATTTGGGTCTAGGTAATTTCTTTACAGTAAAGACAATAAAACATTCAATATAGTGAATCAAAATAATCTTAATACCTTCCACTTGGCAGCTACAGAGCCACCATCATGATTTATGTGCTTTCCATATAGGTAAATAATGACAAAAAAACATTAGGAGCATAGCTGGTAGAAGTGATTTTAAGTGCTTATCCTCAAGCAATTTTTCAAGTGGAATATTCAATTAAATTTCCAAAGGAAATGAGAAAATAGTGTTCTTACTATTCAAAACTAAAGGCATTATAAAATGGTTTACTTCTTAATATTTTTTTCAAGGCACTGTGTAACCATCTTTTTAGTCAGGAAATAGGCAAATTCCCCTAAAAGAAAAGGGTATAACATAAAAAGAGCCCATCTGGATGTCTGTTTAAATCAGATTTCATGACTTCCCAGGAGGCAATAATTTAGTGGCAGGTTCCTCACGCTTCCATGAATCTCTCCTCTGCACAGCTCAGATTGCTTCCCCTTGCTCCTCAGCCTCCAGCAGAACTAACTTCTTGAACAAACCTATTCTTCTCTCTAGTCCTTTACTTCAGTCCCACTCCATTCTCACCTTCCCATGCCACCCAACCCTACGTGTGACCTTCCGTCAGAAGCACTTAATCTCTCAATAAACATTAAGCACATCTGAAGCTAGGACAGTGACTTCATTCCTCAGACTTCTGATATAGCCATTGTTTTAGATTTGGTGCCCCCAGAAGGTGATCCTGAAATAACTGTTAGAGTGCAAGCAGTTTATTTGGGAGGTGATTCCAGGAAACACCATCAAAGGAATGGAAAAGTCAGATAGAAAAGAAAAAGAAGCAAATAATAGTTCATTATCAAGCATATTACCATTGTAAGTCCACAGTCACAGATATGACAACTGTTTATGTGGCTCCCAGAGTAACCCAAAGAAGGAGTTATGAGTGAGGAGTTAGAGAGCTGGGGTATTTACACAACTCCCATCAGCCACGCAGCCATTTATTGCTAATTCCCAGCATTTCTAGTCTTTTGTGTGGAGGTGGAAAAGTAGGCTCCATTAGTTATAGAAGACTCTGAGGCAATGGAATCCAGCTGCTTGCAGCTGGAAGTCCAGCAAGTGCACACTGCAATTGTAAGGACAGGGACACATGGGCAGGCATGGCACAGTCGACTACAGCCACTGTCGTGCTTACTTGTGTGAGTGGATTCCTCCAGATGCTTTGCTTGTGCCCAGTGACGACAAATATAATTCATTTTGAGTGTTAGCTCCCATTGATTACCAGTGGCTTTGTCAAGAAAGATTCTGAGGTGATGTTAAAGGTTAGCAGGAGAGAGACGCTGTGGTGACCACAGATCTCTGACAGGAGAGAGTCGGATGAAGACGAGCGGTATCTTGCCTGATGCTTGTCCTAAATCCTGCAATTACTCCGAAAAGCGGTGGGCAGAACCAAGTCCCCTGAGGGCCACAGAAAAATGAAAATGCCAAAGGGGAAGTGATCAGGACTCTATGGAAAGAACTCCCCTCAAATCAACATCTCTGCTGTCCTCAGAGAGGTCGGAGTGACCACACCCCATAGCTTCTTCTCAGTGCCAGACATCATGGGGGCTTTAGAGTCCATCTATGTCTGGGCAGAAGTGAGAAAACTCACCTGGGGAAGAAAGCGAGTGAATTAGCCCAAGTAATGACAAAGTTTAGAAGAAGACTGAATATTTTGTGTGATTATTAAAAATTTAAACCTACATTTTTTCCTCGGTTGAATATTAATACATTTATTTGAGAAGTTCTTTGTGAGCATCTATTCTAGGCTGTCCGTTATTATATGCTCTTGAAAAAGAAAAACATGAATAAAGCATAGTTTAAACCCTCAAAAATCCCATAATCTAGGGAAAGGGCAATACACACCTTATCAGGAGAGAGAGAGAGAGAGAGAGAGAGAGAGAGAGAGAGAGAGAGTTTTAAGAGCACAGGTTCTCTGGGCCTTATTCCTGGGCCTGACACTTACTACCTGTGTGACCTGGAGACATTTATTTAATCTCTTTATGCTTCAGCGTCCTCACTGCTACCTACTTCATGAGTTTGTTTTGGAAATTAAATCTGATAATACCTATAAAATTAGAATAGTGTCTGAGGATGGTCAATACATGTTCAATCTGCTTTTCCTGTGACAGCACAGATTAGAAGTATTTAATTTCCTATCTGGAGAATCAGGAAGACTCTAAAGAGGAGCTGGTGCTTGAACTGGACCCTGGAGGATGAATAGGATTTCATCAGTGAAAACGAGAGGAGGGCTCCTGCACACAAGCAAAGAGATGCAATGGGGCAGAGGAGCGAGGCGGGAAGTCCAGGGTGCAGTCACCACTGACTGCCACACTGGGGGAGGGGAGAATGTCACACTTTCTTTTCCTGTCAAGTAATGGACACGATCAGATCTATATTTTAAAAATATGACTCTGGCAAAGAATCTATCAGTATATATGATTTGCTATAGAATTCCCTCACCCTTTCTTTCTAGGTTTACCAAACAAGTATTGAATGTAAAATAAAAACATACTGACTTGAATTTCCAGAGTGATTTAGCCCAGTCTGAATCCATGCGAGCAGCAATGCAGGCATCAATCCTGTAATATCTCAGACACACTGAGAGCTGCTTTGAACCCCGCTCCTCTGCGAGGCCAGTTGTAGCATGGAGGCCAGATGGGGGTGAAGTGCCACGTGCCAGCGAGGACTCCAGATGCCTTTTGTCTGCAAACATGTGCAGAAAATCAGCAGCTTCCACTAAGGCAGCTCTGGAAATCCAGCTAAACTGATCTCTTTGAGTCTGATTAACAAATGATTACTTGCATCAACTTTGGATACACTGTCAGGAAAACAGAAGTTCTGTTAAAATTTATTTTCTTTATCTTGGTATAACCACAGCTTGCAGGGGTCATTTGAAGGACAAGGTGAGGTAAAGGGAGGAGGATTTATAAAATATATAATTCCACAGGAAGATTTAGCTGCTGTTCTAATTTAAAAATGGCCAGTTAATGGCAGAATTATATACCATTCTGTTCAAGCTGAAAGAATCTTTGACGCGGTCTAATTCAGTTCCTGCATTGTCACATAGGGAAATGGGGCCGCTAAGGGAAGGCGACTCAGCCCCTATCTCTCAGCAAGTTATTGGCAGATCCAGTACTACACTCCCAGTTGGTAAATATGGGGAAGAAGTTACTTTTTTGATTGAACAACATTCAGAGGTAACATACTGACTTCATGCTGCTCTCACGAAGGTATAGACCAGCAGTGGCCAACGGAAATATGCTGCTAGCCACTTACATGATTTTGTTTTCTAGTAGCCACAATGAAAGAAGTTAAAACAACAGGCAAAATTAATTTTAATACTACGTTCAACATTACATTAACTCAATATATCTAAGATGTTATTTAAATACGTGATCAATCTAAAAATTATTAATGAGATATTTTATACTTTTTTGTGCTACAACTTTTGGTGCATTTCAGTTTGGATGAGCCATATCTAAATGACCACGAGCCACCTGTGACTATTGGCTGCCACCTTGGAGAGCACAGGTAGAGACAATGGAGCTTCAGCTGTTCCCCTGCCAGAGGTTTATGGACATTCATTCATTCATTCACTAAATATATGGATGGCTCCTACTTTGTGATTCTCTCTGGATATGAAACAAACACATATATCTATTGCTTTCAGAGACCGGAGAGTCTAGTGCCAAAAACCAACAAGTTGGAAAACATATACATGTTAAGTATGTACAAATATGTGATTATATGTATGCACATATATAAAGTTAGTTAATTAATTTTGAATTGAGGGAGATACTAACAAGGTAATGAGCATGGTTCTGTTAGACATCAATAAACGAGCAGGATGTGCCTTTAGATCATGAGGTCAGGGATTACTGCTCTAAGGATAAAACAGCTAAGCCCAAACCTGAGGGAGAAGAAGCCAGTGTTTGAAGAACCAGCCAAGTAAGCATTCCAGCCTGAGTCAAGGACCTTAGGGGAAAAAAAAAAAAAAACAGAAAAAGACAAATGTTGCCAGAGTGAAGTGAGCAGGAGGCCCTGGTGTTTTTCTCCTAAGCTTGTTTATGTGAAAGAGACAATGATCACATTTCATGCATTGTTAATTTTTCTGCTGAAAATAGAAAATAGTTATGACCTGATGAAAGTATGAGGCCTGATCAGGAGCAGAGCAATGGTACAAGGCCATGGGCAATTCCAAATGAGTGTGGAGAGCCTTCCCCAGTCCAAGGCCAGAGCTATCCTCAAAAGTGTGAAGCATGTGAACATAAAATTGATCATGCGCCCCCCCTCCCCCTAGGAGATTCCCCTACCATTCTGCACTAGGTTAATGCCTCGGGTTGCCGGGGAAAGCCCTCCCCTAGATCTTTGGTCTTATGTCTAGAATCCTCTAATCTCAGGACTGTAAAAGGCTGTAGGCAAACTTCTAGGGCAGTCACTAACCATTAGGAACAACCACAATGAAGTAATTTCAGAGAAAAGAGTTGTCTTAACCTCCAGAGGAAACGATTTTACATTTTCCTTGAATAATGGCTTCTAGTAGTTTAAGCCTTTCCCAGAAAAGCTCCCTTGATGTCTGATTGCACCCTCCCATCTGAGTTTAGCAGCACTACTGAGTGCTTGGAAGGCAGAGTAGGTGCTTTAAAGGATACAGGAGTGGGTGGGAAAAACAAAGCCACAGTGTAAGCCTCCTCTGTTTGCTCTCAGTGGGACACAGTGGAAAAGCATAGTAAGTGACTCTCACTTTTTCTAGATAAATTTTCAAATTCCGCCTCACCCCCCTTTTTCTAACTCCTTCTTATGATTCTGTGAAACTGTCTAATTGTCTTTATGTTATCTTCAACTTCTTCAGCTGTGGAGAGCAGAACAAGTTGCTAGCAATTTCCATCAACAGAGACAAGTCATTGGAAGGTGGACTGACTGCATTACTGAGTGACTCAAAAGGGTCACGCCTCCAAAAAATCATCCCCCTGTCACCTCCCAGGCAGTGAAATGCCACTTGAGAGGAAAGACATATTAGGCCATGATCAGGTATAGGACTTAAGTTTGAGTCAGACAGTCAGGTTACCTTTCAGGACCCCAGAAGGTGGGGGTAGTAAACTGAAAGGAAAGGTAAGTTTTGATAGGGGAAAGAAGAAAAGAGAATGCAAAGGGAAGACTTGAGGCCTCCAACAGAGCTGATGGGGCAGGCCTGAGAAGAATACCAGAGTAGGGTACGTATTTAGGAACGATGAAGGCTGTGAAACCTAAGGCAAGTTGCTAAAAAGAGAGAATTCAGGACCGATTTTTAGAGTTAAGACAAATGTCATCCACTTCACAGTTTTTCCAAGACCTGCCTGCAAGAATCATAGACCTTTTATGATGGCTGAGAGGCAGCTTTGCATTGTTCAACTATCACTCAGCATGGATTGATGTGCATCCGCTGTGTATAAGGTTGTGGCCAGTGCTGGGGGTATCACTGTGTCTTGAAGACCCACACTTTTGAACACATCTAGTTAATTTAGGCCATCTTTCAACATTCCTTATAATTTATCATTTTGGTTTTCCATTGAACGATGGCTTCTAGTTTAACTCAGCCAACTCCTTCTTTCTGTGTTGTGTGGTCCTGTTCTGATGTCCTCTTTTTTTGAGGATTGAGGTGAAAACCAAACATGATGTTAAAAGCTTGGGCTTATTAAGCATCTGATATCAGCTTCTGAGTCTAGTCTAAATGATGGGGAATTGGCCCCTTGCTGCCCCACATGCTGCTTATCACACGGGTGTTGAGAGAAGAGGCAAAGACTAATATCAGTTGAGCATCTCCTACTGTCCAAGCACTTTACTTGTATTATTTAATTGTACCCTATAACAACTCTATTACTTTTATTTTATAAAGAAATTCAAGTTTAGAGAGCTAAAGTAACTTACCTAAGCATGGACAGCTGATGAGGGGAAGAGTAAAACTGGATCCAGATCTGCCTAACCCACCAAGCCAAACTCTTTTCACCAATGTGCAAGAGTTTTCTGTTAATTTTAACACATGATGGTGGTTAAGAAGATACGTTGTGGGTCGAGACAACATGGGTTTGTGTTCCCACCCTGCCATTTACTAACTGTATAAGTTTGGGCAAGTAACTTCATTCTTCTGTGTCTCAGTGGCATTATCTATATACTAGGTTATAGATAGTGTCTTCCTCATATAGGCTGGGGATGAAATGAGTGACCTAATATCATAAAGCCATTAGATTGTTGCCTGGCACATAGGAGGTGATCAATAAAAATTAGCTGCTATAATTTCTAGTTGGACATTTACGAAAACAGTGGTTACTGTGGAAGTATTTTATAATTTTATTTTCAAAGCATTTTTATACCATGTATGATAGCTATTTTTTTTGCCTTCTGCCTTAAAGTCATCATGTCTTTTTTATGCCATTATTCTTACTAATTAAAATTTGCTTCACCACTTGATTCCAAATAATAGGATAGTTAAGAGAAATATGCTATATCTACTTAATGGTATAGTAAGTAATTTAAATTGATGACAAAAAGACTACATGCCCAAATGTAAACATACCTTTAATATAATATGTGAAAAAAGGAGGAGTGTAAAATTATGCAAATAGTAAGATGACATGCATATGAAAAAATAGACTGGAAGGAAAAGACCAAAATTTAAAAAAAGTGTTTATATTAGTAAGCTGAAATTATGGGTGGGTTCTTCCTTTTTTTCAAACATTTTTGTTATATGATTTGATTACTTTTATATATTATAATAAAATAAGGCACCATCCCAATGCTGTCCATAATACACATAAAAGAAAACAAAACAGGAGACAACGAATATGGCACAGTAGGTAAATGCTATGTTTATCTTCTCTCACAACAACATTAAAATTACAACTAATCTACAAAACAACCATTATTGAGAATTGCCTAAAATCAAGCTGAACTGAAGCCTTTCAACTAAGAATGCACAGAAGAAGCTACCTCCAGACTGGTAGGAAGGTCATAGATGAAGCACGGACTGGTCCCACATCCATGTGTGACCATTAAAGATCAGGTGGGCTATTTCGGCTGTGGGGGTCCCCCCATTCCCTAAAGGAGTGAGAGATCCCAGCCCTACCCCAGCCCAGGGTTCCAGTGCCAGGGAGAGAAGTCCCCATAATTTTGGGTTGTGAAAACCAGCAGAGATTGTGACTGAGTGAGTGTGGGGCTGCACTCACAGGTGCTCCTTTTAAAGGGGCTACATGTGGCCTTACCCACCGGTGGAATCACTCGTTCTGAGCTCCAGCACTGGGGTAGCAGTTGGAAAGATGGCAGGGACAAATGGTGGGGAATTGAGTTATCTGGCTTGTGACAGGAACTGGAGAGTGGCTCTCTTCTGGACAGGGGAGCTGGTGGAGGCCATTGTTTCTTTGTTGAAGAAAAAATAGACTGGAAGGAAAAGACCAAAATTTAAAAAAAGTGTTTATATAGGTAAGCTGAAATTATGGGTGGGTTCTTCCTTTTTTTCAAACATTTTTGTTATATGATTTGATTACTTTTATGTATTATAATAAAATAAGGCACCACCCCAATGCTGTCCATAATACACATAAAAGAAAACAAAACAGGGAGACAACGAATATGGCACAGTAGGTAAATGCTATGTTTATCTTCTCTCACAACAACATTAAAATTACAACTAATCTACGAAACAACCATTATTGAGAATTGCCTAAAATCAAGCTGAACTGAAGCCTTTCAACTAAGAACGCACAGAAGAAGCTACCTCCAGACTGGTAGGAAGGTCATAGATGAAGCACAGACTGGTCCCACATCCATGTGTGACCATTAAAGATCAGGTGGGCTATTTCGGCTGTGGGGGTCCCCCCATTCCCTAAAGGAGTGAGAGATCCCAGCCCTACCCCAGCCCAGGGTTCCAGTGCCAGGGAGAGAAGTCCCCATAATTTTTGGTTGTGAAAACCAGCAGAGATTGTGACTGAGTGAGAGTGTGGGGCTGCACTCACAGGCGCTCCTTTTAAAGGGGCTACATGTGGCCTTACCCACCGGTGGAATCACTCGTTCTGAGCTCCAGCACTGGGGTAGCAGCTGGAAAGATGGCAGGGACAAATGGTGGGGAATCGAGTTATCTGGCTTGTGACGGGAACTGGAG
This sequence comes from Rhinolophus sinicus, assembly GCF_036562045.2. NCBI lineage: Eukaryota > Metazoa > Chordata > Mammalia > Chiroptera > Rhinolophidae > Rhinolophus > Rhinolophus sinicus. The sequence goes on from NC_133758.1 coordinate 48,491,709, forward strand.
AGTGGCTCTCTTCTGGACAGGGGAGCTGGTGGAGGCCATTGTTTCTTTGTTGAAGAAAAAATAGACTGGAAGTGGAAGACCTCCACTTTCCTAACACGAAGAAAGGCGGCTGCCATATCTGAGTCTACGCTTTAGTTCGCTCCTGCCCTGATGATTTGAGATCTGGTCCAGTCCAACTTTTGGGCACACTGAGGCCACTGCCAGTGGCTTTTTCGTGCAGACTGCTTGTCTTGGCTCAAGCTGCACTTTCTTAGGGTCTCTCAAAGGTTCGCGAAACCCCCACAAGCAGCATTTGGCGTCAGCGTATCCTATACCTCTGGCTGAGCAGCCCTAAGCGAGCACTAGCGGCAGCCGGCTTTGGTTTGTGGCTTGGCCTCTCAAAGTTGCTTCCAAGCACAGCATGGGTGGCAGACACCTGAAGATTTCTTTCTGGCTCCCGCTGGGTGGTGCTAGGTGGCCCTGGGTGGGGTATGGGCTGCGGCTGAAGTAGACCTACAGCAGATCCCACCCAAAGTGGTCCTGGGGCTGGTGCCCTGAGTGGCTAGCTTCAAAATGAACTGGAGCATCACCTAGCTGTCTCCAAGTACGATACACCTCACCAGAGTCCTGCTGAGGCAGATACTGCTCTGTAGGTTCAGCCCCTGCACAACAACCCTTCCACTGTAGTCAAGGCCAGTCCTCACAAACAGTGAGCCCAAGGGTCAGTTCCTCCTACTGATGTGCAATTATCAACCAAAGCTCAACTACAAGAGGAGGACACACACAACCCACACAAGGGACGCACCTGGAGTGCGTGGGTCAGGTGACCAGAAAGACTGTGCCACTGAACCCCACAGCACACCTACTACATAAGGCCACTCTACTAAGACTGGAAGACACAGCAGCCCTGCCTAATACATAGAAACAAACACAGTGAAGCAGCCAAAATGGGGAGACAAAGAACTATATCCCAAATAAAAGAACAGAATAAAGCTCCAGAAAAATAACTAAGCGAAATGGAGATAAGCAATCTATCAGATGCAGAGTTCCAAATTAGTTATAAGAATGCTCAATGATTTTAGGGGCAACTTCAACAGAGATAGGAAGCATAAAAATGGAGATGGAAACCATGAAAAAGAACCAGTCAGAAATAAAGAATACAATAACAGAAATGAAGAATATATTACAGAAAATCAACTGTAGATTAGATGAAGAGTCTAAAGGGCCTTTGGGGCAATATCAAGCATACCAACATTCGCATCATAGGGGTACCAGAAGAAGAGAGAGTGCAAGGAATTGAAAACCTATTTGAAGAAATGACAGAAAACTTCCCTAACCTGGTGAAGGAAATAGACATACAAGCCCAGAAGCACAGAGAGTCTGGAACAAGATGAACCCAAAGAGGCCCACACCAAGACACATAATTAAAATAGCAAAGATTAAAGACAAAGAGAGAATCTTAAAAGCAGCATGAGAAAAGCAGTTAGTTACCTACAAGGGAGCCCCCATAAGACTGTCAGCTGATTTCTCAACAGAAACTTTGCAGGCAAGAAGGGATTGGCGGGAAATATTCCAAGTGATGAAAAGCAACGACCTACAACTAAGATTACTCTACCCAGCAAAGCTATCATTTAGAATTGAAGGACAGATAAGGAGCTTCCCAGACAAGAAAAAACTGAAGAAGTTCGTCACCACGAAACCAGTATTACAAGGACTCTTAGAGGGACTTCTTTAAGATGGGAGGAGGAGGTTAAAGATGGGTGAAAGGGGAAGGGGTTAAGAAGAACAAATTGGGCGTTATATAGTAGTCATGGGGATGTAGGTTATAGCACAAGGAATACAGTTAACAATATTGTAATAACTAGGTATGGTGCCAGATAGATACTAGATCTATCAAGATGATAGATGGTAATGGGGTTGGGGTCAGGGTGAAAAAGGTGAAGCCATTAAGAAATATAAGTTGATAGTTAATACAGTATGGGAAATATAATCAACAATGTTGTAAAGGTCATGTAAGGTGCCAGATGGACACTGGACTTATCAAGGGAATCACTTCATAGACTGTGTAGATGCCTGACCAATGTACGATACACCTGAAGAGCTGAAGTAGAATAATATATATATATATATATATATATATATATATATATATATATATAGTCACGGGATGTGGAGTACAACATAGGGAAGATAGTCAATGGTATTGTAACAGCTATATAAGATGTCAGAGGGGTAGTAGATTTTGGAGTGTGTTGTCTCTTTATGAGGGGTTTAAATGTCTAACTATTATGTTGCTTTGTACACCTGAAACAAGCAAACATAAAAGGAAACAAATCATCCATATATAACCTGTTATAATAATTTTAAATTCACATGTGTGTGAGAGTGTGCATTTTGTATAAAAATAAAGATACGTGTGTTTAAAAACATCACATAAAATGAGCACACACAAAAAAAAACCTTTTTAGAAAGAATAAGAATCTAAGTCCTTCCATAAAAAATATGTTTTCCTTAACAGCTAAAATTGACTATCTGTACTAAGAAAACACTGGAGGAGCCAGGAGGAAGTCTGAGGCTGCTTACATTTCCATTGTGGAAGTATTTCTGACAGATGGAGGCTTCCTCTCCTTCCCCCTTGCAAGCCTTCAGCAGCTCTGCCCAATGAGGGGCCAATGTGTTGATGTGAACACTCACGCTATTCCCTTTCCCCATAGTGGGGCCTGTTAGGCAATAGTTGTCCCTTGTGTTTCAGCAGTGCTCCAGCTGGTCCCAAGATCTCTGTAGGCTGTCACTGCTGAGATTCTTGCCTTATCTTCTTCTCCTCTCCTCTCTCCTTCTCTCTCCTCCCCTTCCATCCCCTCCCTTCTACTCTTGTCCTGTCCTGTTCTCTCCTCCCCATCCTCTCTTCTCTCCTTTCCTGACATTAGTAGGTCAGTTCATGGATGTTACTAGGAATGGGCAAAAATATCTACTGCCACAGGTGGGCCAAAGAGTCACAGAGGAACTTATGGCAATTTGTGGTGGCCAGTCATTGTCCAGCATGGCAGTTATGCAGGAACTCTGGCATCTGGTTATCTAATTCGAGTTCACAGCCTTACCACTTAGCAACTGGCTGATTTGAGGCATGTCAATTTAGCTTCTTAAATAAGTTCCCTATCTGTGAAGCTGGGATGATAATGACATGTCTGTCTTATGAAGTTCCTATAAGGAACTGACAAATTACTATTAATATATAAAGTGTTAGCATGGTCAGGGCTCAATGAAAATTAGCTACTATTACTACCTTTTTATGAAAGTTTCAGGTCAATTTTGACCCTGAGGTATTTGCTTCAGCAACCCTTTTCTGAATTTCCTTTTTAGCCTTTAAGCCAGTCACAGCCCTACCTTCCCTCCCACCCTTCTCTCCCCTGACTTCCACTGGACACTGCTATTCTACAATGGCAGAAAAAAGTGAGCCCAATAAACTTCTGTACTTTCATATGTAGAGACAGGCACAGCCATTTACCCATTCTTACAGCCTAGTGAGAGCCACCATTGGGTCCCATCTACACTTGGTCTTTACTTTCATCCTGTGAGGCCCAAGAGATTAGGCAACTTGCGCCAATCTCTGCAACAAACTGGTGGATCTGAAATACAAACCGTATTTTCCCAATAATACCAACATCCACATATATCCCCAATATATATATTGAATTATTTTATCTTTCCTTTTCTTTTCAAGAGGATTGACTGATGCTCCAAAAAATGAATTGAGGGGAGGAATGAAGGTCATAGCGGTTGCCTCTGAATTTCATGCCTCTCAGGTCACACCAGTGAGAGACCTCTTTAGCTGCCCAGGGGCAGAGTCTCCTTCTCTTTAGTCCTTGGGGCAGCTCTGCACCTCCAGAGTGCGAGAAGCACCCACACTCCCTGTCTGAGAGTAGGAGGAGGGCAGAAATTCATCTCTTGACATTTTACAAAGGAAATTTCTTAAGAAATTGACTATAAATCTTTGTAAGTTGCATCATATTTTCAATTTAAGTTCAGCAACTTATTCCACAAAGAGACAACAAATTGGCCCTAAGATCACAAAAGAATGCAGTAACCATTTACAATCATGCAGTTAGACAAAAAGTATTATGAAATGTTTTAAGACATCAAATTCAGTAAACAAATATGTGATAAAAACAGAGCAGAGACCATCAGAAACTGTGTATAAAGAGGAAAAAGATTTATTTCAGTGGAGCAGCTCTAGGGATTTGTGGGTGTATATTTTTTCTTTTCACACCAAAATTGCCCTCAAAGGTCTATTCTTCCAACAACTCTTCTCCCCTGATGGTTCTCAGTGGTCCTTCTTACTGGACTCCTGGAAAACACATATCCTCCAGCATGGAGCTCTGTCCCAGTCTCCCGGATGCTCTGTATGGCTCTATCCTAGCGAACACAAGCACAAAGAAAAGCAAGCCCTTGGAAATTATTTATTCTAGTAAAATAGGTAGATAGGAAGGAACATTTGCCCAGTATGGACTTTAGGAGGTATTTGATAACTGGGATGTAAGCTGGGGGGCAGCAGGAAGTGAGCCTGAGCCTTCTGTTCCTCTCCCACCTACCCTCTCACCTTGAATGTTATCTCACATTAGAGCCTGTATTCACTAATTTGGACTCGTCATGCTGGGAGGGGAATGCTTTTTGAGGAATGGGGAGAGTTAAGGAAACTGGGAGGCACAGAATGAAGAGATTGCATTCCAAGCATTACGCTATAAATGATAGTTAGGATCTGGCGAAACTACTTAACCATTATTTCTGGGAACTATGCCTAATCACTCAATTTTTTGGACCTATGAATAAAGGATAGAAAAGAAGAATTTCAGCACATGGAATATCACAGACTATTTGAACCCCTCCACTCATGTGCAGTTTCCTGAATCAGGGGCAATTCTGCTCAAAATGTGAAAATACCGAGGTTCATCATTGGGAAGTATCCGCCTCTATTTCTGGGCTGATTTCCACCTACCTCCATTTTTGCCCATGGTCTCCAGAGGCTGAGTCCTACAGAACAGTCCTGCCCCAGAACTGCCCTCTCCCAGGGTGGGCCATGCTACCCTCTCACACTTGAATGATGCATTTCTCAGAGTCCACTTATTTCATCCAGGTGTTAGATGAAAAACAGCTTATTAACTCCATCCTAATTTATGAATGATTTAAAACTACTTAACTCTTCAAGGACTACGTGCATTTCTGGACAGTTTGATTACTGGCCCATGAAATCTTTTTGGTATGGAGCAAGAGAGGAAATGTGTCACCAGGAAGCTAACTAGCTGGCAGGTCTGCTCTGACCAACCAAATACCTCAGACTCTTCTGTTTTTTTCTCCCTTCTTCCATCGTTGAGTCTGCAGTTCTTTCCCACATTCTAGGTTATTTATCCACCTAGTTCTTCTGGTAAGTGGCCATGGGTACAGTTGCTATCATTGTCATTGTTTTATAAACACCGCCTGTCATTTCCCTGAGCTGCAGTTTCTTCATCTTTAAAATGGAGTTTAATGTTGTCTACCAAATACTGTTGTGAAGATTGAAGTAGTAGGTGGGAGATAGATGTTAGTTCCATTCTGTAGTAAATCCAGTGTTATCAGGCCAAGAAATTACTTTTACCACATGGGAGGTACTCAGAACTCTTAGGGGAAACATGCTTTTGAAAAATAATCTTAGTGGACTTACTCAGTTTTTATCTAACAGCATCTATTCCCACTTTTTCTGAGTCCATCATAACCTCCCCTCTCTCCCCAATACATATCCACAGGTACCACAGTCTATTGTGATTGGCACAGAAATGGTCCCTCTGTTCCTTTCAACAGATGGGCATATGATCCAAGCTGCTCTTCTGTGCCACTGGGCAAGGAATAGGTCAGGAGAAATGGCTTTTGTAGACCTGCTACAAACAGAAGTTCCTTGTTATAAGGAAAAGCCTGGAGCTGCCAATGGCCACCAACAGGAAAGTTCTATTGAAAGTGAAGTTAACACAGAAGAAAGCAAAGCCAAAAGACAGAGGAAACGATGTCACTGGATGCTGGTTGATTGCCTGGATCTAAGCATGCCTGAGACTGAGCCTGCCCTTGACTTTTTTATTACACAAATCTAGGGTTATCTTTCTTTCTTCTCTGTTTTTCTTTAACTTAAAGGAGTTTGAATGGTCACCGAGAATTATCTCCTTTTTGTGATTACTTTTTTTAAAGAAAAAAAGATTATTTAACTTACAGTCAACTAGTAGATGTGTATCACTAAATATGTACAGTTAATAACACTGATTCCAGTCAGCGTCTCTGAAATGTTTTTACTGAAGCCGTCTACCAGAAGACAGTCAGTGCTTCTGTGTTTTGCAACACCCCTAAATGTTATAAGTTTTGTAGCCTTGTGTTCTATTACATAAAGTGGGAATTTTGCATTCTGTTTGAAAATATAACCAGTGTTTCTTATTATAAAACATTTTAAGTTATAAGTTGTATTGCTTTAACTTCTTCTCCACCCTCTCTCATTTCTGAGGAAAATTGATGCCGTTTATCCTCTGGATTGCTTCATATCCCAGAGATACATGTAACTAAATTTGAAAAAGCACACACTAAAAGAAAGCAAAGCAGGACAATAGGCAGTGATTTCAGCCCTGGGCATGTCAGCCATTACAGAATTCTGTCCTGCTGCAATGTAGCAGTCTATTTAAATTGTGTCAATTTACTTTAAAAGGGACCCATTTAAAGGGACAACCTTTAGACTCAGCATGTGCCATGACATCAGTAGAGAGATGCAGGTCCTGCAGTCAGCATCCTGTTGTGTGACAGTGATGGCAGAGGGAGCGAGTAGAGCCCATACTCCATGAGAAAACACTGGGGACTATAACCAGAAGTACAGAATTGCACAAGAAAATACTTCATGTCATCTCTCTGTCTTAACTTCTTCAGTGCTAAAAACGAACACTGAGCAATATAGAAATGAGGACAAGGAATGATTAATTCTAAAACTTAGAGTTCCTCCTTTTTCTAACACTTATCTCATATCCTGGATAGTTGCCTATTTGGCCTCTATCCCTCTCTTTTTGTTTTTCAGTCTTCCCTCCCTAATCTGCCCCTTCTCTGTGCGGAGTTCATGCTGTGACAAGCCAAACACATGGAAAAGGAGTTGGAGCTGGAGATGGTTACGTCCTTCTAGAAGGATCCATGAATTTAACCTCCTTTTGCATTTTAAAAACTGCAAGTGGACTTGCAAACCTTTTCAAGGTTGTGAAGTTTCCTACCGGCAATCATATTTGATACTCATGTGGTAAACAAACACCAGTAGCAAATGTTAACCGAATGGATTTCTACTGACTGTGGTATTTCAAAAAAATGAATTAAAAACTGAGGGAAGGTAAAGTTAGGAAAAGTCCTTTGAGGTCAATCAGTACATGATAAGCTTAATACAAGGCTTGCTTCCATTTAGGAGTCATTCAAGAGAGAGCTATATTTTTGGCCAGAAGATATAAAGATTGGAAAAAATATATAAACTAGAAATCCTTTACTTAAAATGGAATAAACTGTACTTGACATTTGGAAACTGCTGCTCTGGTAAAAAGAAAGGTACTAAGGTTTCCAAATGTAAGGTTGAGATAAAATGGGGAGGCTTCTTGAGATTTTGAAGCATAATTTAGAAACTTGGAGCAAAAATTCAGTTTCTTGGAAGATGCTTGGTAAAGAAAACATTTCTCTTGGCATGATATACTTCATTTTTCTTAGGGAAAAATTAGAAAAAAATTAAAGGTTGAGAGGGGTCAGTTTGCATAAATGAGGCAGAGGCTGAAATAAAAAATAATAAACAGTCCAAACTCACTCCTTTTTCTCTTCAACAAAGTAGGAGGGAGCAAGCAAAGAAAAATAAAAAAATAATTTGATCAGAAATTATTTTTTTAAAGCAAAAGCTCTATGAATTCTAATCAAAGGGATTGTGGGAAGGCTTCATATTGTAGAGTAAGTGATACTGAACACTGTAATGATATCTAAATGCTAATCTGCCAAAACCTTGAACTGAGGAACATATCTGAATCAGCAAAAGGGCTCTGAGAGGCACATCAGCCTAAATTCCTTAATTCCTGGTTTATAGAATAATCTTCTCCACAGTTTCTCCGAAGGGTCTTGGGAGGTGGGAATCCTATATGAGTCACGTGTCTACCAGCCTATGTGCAAATACGAATATCCCAGTATTCCTAAATAAAAACAAAGAAACCACAAAGTATATATAAAATCATGGCTGGCTGTTTCCTCTTCAGATTTTCCATTTACACAGAAGCCAGAACCTGTTTGTCAGGTTTGGGCCATAGCATGTTTCTAGAATAAAACTGTAAACCTAACAATGGAAGTTAATAACAGAAGCTCAGTCAGAGTTTGGAACCGACAGTTCTGGTAAAGCTCACAGATAGTTTCAGGATATAGTCTTGTTTTTAACATTTTTTTAACTGACTTGAGACTGAATGTCCATCCATTCCTTATTAAATTGAAACATAAAATGATACCAAAAGCAGGATTACAGATATCATAGGGTACTAAATTTTCTCAGACACATCTCTCTCTTCAGCTTTAACTTGCATCCCAACATGCTTATTACTTTAATTTGGGGAGTCTCCAAAGTCTAGTGATTTTCTTAGTTCCACTTATACTACCACACCCTTCTGAAGAGCTGGGAACAGCAATGTCTGACCACAACATCCATCTAGTCCGTAGCATGTTTCAAAACATGTTTTTGATGTTCCTAAACACACAGCTATCAAATAAAACAGCATGCAGTAGTGAACATAATGTCTGCCTTTCCAGACAGATATGTAAAACTTTAATTATCTAGAGTCTAAGTAACAAGAAACTGCAGTAACTGAACATTTTTGTATACAGAGTGAAAAGACAAGGGCAAGGAAACACAAGAATTTGAGATTTTAGTCAAGAGACCATTTCTAGTTCATGTTTCAGACTTGGCAAACATCCGGGTCATCTTCCAGGTTTTCCATTTAGATACAGGTTTTAATCCTTGCTCACCTCTTTTTACTCACAGAGGTCAGGCCCTGCATTGCGCATTTTCACAAATGTTGTCTCAGTTATTGCTCTCTAACAACTCTGTAAACTAGGTACCATCATCGTGGGGTCCAAACTCCGGTTTGATTTGCAGGTCAGGGCTGCTACCTACTTCTCAGGTAACTTGCTCTGTAAGCCACCATTAAAATGAGGATATGGAGTACATCAACGTTTCTCTTTTTTTTTTAAAAAAAACTTTTTTTTTGACAAATATAACAAATTTTTTTGACAAATATAACAACACTGTCTTCAGCATATCTCCCATCTATCAAGAAAATTTTTGAGTTGCATTTTCTGAAATTTATATGAAAATAATATTAAATTATAACATCAAATTTGCATTCAATAATTAAAAAGAAAAAATATTCAACATAAAGCAAATTCAATATTATAATTTTATATCCCAAAATGATAAGCATTGTGACCATGCTCTAAAACTCAGTAAAACAAAAGAAATAAGCAGTCTTCACCAACCAACAAAAGAAGCAAATAAATAAAACAGAAAAGAAAGGGAAAAGAAATTTGCTCTAAAGTAGTATGATTTTACAGATCTCCTCTTGACAAAACATTCAAGTACAGCAGGTCCTCAAATAATGTCATATTGTTCAAAGGTTCTTTCTTTATAAAGTTGATGAGATGTGTAGGAACTTAACTTTTTTTATATCAATTACATTTAGCTTATGGTAGAATTGGTTTTGTTATATATTATTTCATTTAAAATTGGAGAACCCATTGATGATGTTAAGTGGGGACTTATTGTATTCATGTCTTCAGGAATACATTGTCTGTTAATCCCCCCAGTTCCCGTAGAGCTCATTGTGGAGTATTTGGGTAAATCAAATGTTGACATGAGAATTTAAAAGCACGCTGCCCTGTCTAAGATTTTCTGCCCTGACTCATTGATTGGAGGTTTGAGAATCTCATAATAATAGACACAATGTCAGTGGATAGTCCACCTGGCCTCAGCATATCCCTTCCAGAAGCTTCTAAGTGCCAGAAGATATGCATGCAGAGATGTCTAAGGAAATCAGATGTTTTTAATGTGATAGTTAACATGGATAAAAATAGACGGAAAGGTGTCAGGGTAAGTCATTTGAAACCTTGTTAGAGTTTCTCTGTGACTAGGGGCTTTCCACAGCATTGGTTCTGAACCCCATCTGCCACAGTTCAGCAGTTTGAAATGAAACATCGCTCAGCTTTGAACATTCCATCAAAATGCCGTGATGAGGTGGGTCCCTTTGGAGGTTTAGGCTACATCCTATGGTTCTCTCAGTTGTTAGGATGCCCTGGTTTTATCCTTGTGTACCATTTTATTAAAGATCATGCAAAGAAAATCCTTTCTTTAAAACATTATACATATATATTTTATATATATAAAATATATATATATATATATATTTTATATATATATATATATATATATATATATATATATATATATATATGTGTGTGTGTGTATATATATATATTATTTTTTTTTTTTTTTTAAATTAGCATTGAGAACTGACCTTGAGAGCAGTTTTTCCTCCCTGGCATGTTGGAAAGAATACACAAGTGTTGTCATTCTGGCAGGCTTTGGATGTTCTGTGCTAGCCAGCACGTTGTGGCATGCTGTGGAGAGCCATGGGACGTGCTATTTATTTGACCTGTTGTAGAATGTAAAATAGGGGTTAAAGGGTCTCAGTGTGAGAGCAAGCTTTTAACTATGGTAATTCAAATAAGCCAACTTTTAAAAATTATTTTTGTCTTAAGGTCAAATTCAATTTGCTATATTGTTGTTCCTTTCAAAAATGCTTGAAAAATCTGACCTGAAGTAGACTGTGAGCTGTGCTGTAAGTTGTCTTTAATTTTTGGAATTCCTGACAAATAAGGTACTAAGAACACTGTTCATATATCAAATTTTCTCAAAATACTTCAATAGATTTAACCGACTTAATATTTGCTTTAGCAGGATAACCCTGTAACCAAAATCACTCTAGTTATACGAAGCCATGATGAAGATTTGATTCCTTTTTGTCTTTAGTGCCACTAAATTCCCTCTTAAGCTGCTTCCATTTTCTCTGTTTTGGGGCAGTTTTGATACTGCTCATAGTTGAAGAAGGTCTCATAACAGAGTTCATGAGTCCCTGTAAAAAGAGTATCTTTTCTATCAGCAACTCTGAACACTGTCAATCAAAGTATTCATCTAGTGTGACCTAATTCCCAATTTTGTTTTGCACGACCTTCAGTTTTTCCCTATAAAATGTCTTCATCAAAAGGTAGAAAAACATTTGAGTGTCTTCTCTGCACCAAATATTTTATTTTCATTATCTCTGTAAACTTCCCACAAAACCTATAAGTTATCATTACTGTAAATTTACACATTCTGAAAATGAGAAAAGGTTATAATGCCAGCTTTTTGTAATCCAGTTTTCTGGCATATTATCCTTTTTAAGTAATAAAATATGGTATTTGGGGGACACCATTATTATTGTGAATCAATCTGGGTTTACAATCATTTATATTTTAAGATAAAATTGATTTAATTTTATATATAAAAAAGAATGTGTGGTCTGCAAGTTCAGACAGGACAGAGCCTGTGTGAGTCCCATTTAGCCTGGCATCGTGGTGTAGCAAATCTTCTATCACAAGTTCACTCTAGTTCAAAAACTTCCAAAGAATTGACTCACTATGTGACAGTGTTGAAAATGCTACAGGTAATGCTGCATTGGAAATTCTTTTTCTAAAAAAATTGAGATATATTGACATGTAACATTATATTAGTTTCAGGCATACAACATAATGATTAGATATTTATATACATTGTGAAATAATCACCACTATAAGTCTACTTAACATCTGTCATATTACAGAGTTCCATTTTTTTTTTTCTTGTGTGGTAACTTTTAAGATTTACTCTCTTAACAACTTTATAATATGCAACACAGAATTATTAATTGTTGCCACCATGATGTACATTGTATCCCCATGACTTATTTATTTTATAACTGGAAGTTTATACCTTTTAAACTCCTTCACCCATTCCTCTTCCCACCCCAACCACCAACCCCTGCCTTTGACAATCACCTATCTGTTCTCTGTATCCATGAGCCTTTCCTTTCCTTTCCTTTCCTTTCCTTTCCTTTCCTTTCCTTTCCTTTCCTTTCCTTTCCTTTCCTTTCCTTTCCTTTCCTTTCCTTTCCTTTCCTTTCCTTTCCTTTCCTTTCCTTTCCTTTCCTTTCCTTTCCTTTCCTTTTCTTTCCTTCTCTGTGTGTATGTAGGTGTGCATTTTAGATTTCACATGTAAATGAAATCATATGGTATTTTTCTTTCTATGTCTGACTTATTTCTCTTAGTATAATGCCCTTGAGGTTCATCCAGGTTGTTGCAAATGGCCAGATTTTGTTCTTGTTTGATGGCATGATAATGTGTGTATATATATATATATATATATATATATATATATATATATATATATATCACAATTTCTTTATCCATTCATCCATTGATGGACATTTAGCTTGTTTCTATATATCTTAGCTACTAAAAATAATGCTTCACTGAACATGGGGCTGTATATATCTTTCTGAGTTAGTGTTATTGTTTTTTTCTGACAAATACCTAGAGGTGGGGTGCTAGATCATATGGTAGTTTTATTTTTAATTTTGGGGGCAACCTTCTTACTGTTTTCTATAGTGGCTACACCAATTTATTTTTCCACCAAAAGTGCACAAGCATTCTCTTTTCTTTAAAATAGTTCGCCCTTATTTTATCAATAAGACAAGTAATAATAAGTGTTAGAGAGGTTTTGGAGAAAAAGGAAACCTCATACATTGCTGGTGGGAATGTAAATTGGTACAGCCACTATGGAAAACAGTAAGAAGTTTCTTCAAAAAATTAAGAATAGAATTACCATATGACCCAGCAATCCTTCTGGGTATCTGCCCAAAAAAATCTGAAAATTTATTCATAAAGATATATGTATCCCTATGTTCATTGCAGTGTTGTTCATGGTGGCCAAGGCATGAAAACAACTGAAGTGTCTTTCAATAGAAGATTGAATAAAGATGTGGTACATATAAACAATGGACTATTACTCAGCCATACGAAAAGATGAAATACTGCCATTTGTGACAACAGGGATGAATCTTGAGATTATCATGCAAGCTAAATAAGTCAGACAGAAAAAGTTGGCAACCATATGACTTCACTCATATATGTGGGATATAAAATTGAAAGCAACAAATGAACAAGACAAACAAACAAAAACTCATAGACATAGAGAATAGTGTAGTGGTTACCAGAGGGTAAGTGGGGAGAAGGGTGGTAGAAGAGGGTAAAAGGGGACAAATATATGGTGATGGAAGGAGAACTGACTCTGGGTAGTGAACATAATGCAATATATCGGTGATGTATTACAGAATTGTACGCTTGCAACCTATATAATTTTATTATCCAATGTCACCCAATAAATTTAATAAAAATAAATATTAAAAATAAATAAAATAAAATAATGGACATTGGTTTTCAATTAAAATAAACAAATAAATGAAACAGTTTACCCTTAATATTACTACCAAGGAGTGACCCATCTGAGGTCTTAACTAAATGTTTTGAGTGATCAGTGAGTACTCTACACTCCCGCTATTCAGATCGAGAACTGCTATTCAACTTGTGTGAGATCTGGAATTGTTCAGTTTGCCTATTTTTTTTTGTTTTGTTTTGTTTTTTGCCCAGTTTTGTAGAGCATCACTCTATGCTGGCATGGCCCAGTACTCAGCAAGGAATCTGGAGCACGCCTATGCAGATTTCTGAAACTGTTTCTGTGTAGCTCTGACCTTTAACCTCTAGATGTCTCAACCTTTTTAACTCTGATTTCCATCTCATCATCTCACTGGCGCACTGGACCCTCTTTGGAGTTCCCCTACGTATACTTGTGTTTGGAAATTGATTCTAGGCAGAAATACGGGCAATCGTAGGGCTTACTATGTTTATTTCCCCACTCTCAGGAATCATAGTCCTGAGCTGGCTGTTGACCAATGTCTGAAAACAATTGTTTCAAATATCTTGTGTAGTTTTTCCATTGTTCACAAAGGGAAGTTAAGTTTGGTCCTTGTCTTGCTTGGCTGTGGAAGTTTAAGCTATTTTTATAATGTTGAGACTTCAATTTGTAATGAGAACTAGATTTTCCCCACTTTGAAGGTTGAATCTAAAAAAAAACAACAACCCACAAATAAACCAAATCAGTACTATTTACAGTGTCATATTAAAAAGTTATATAAACTTTATTTACTATAGAATTACAATGTGGTTACATCCAACAGTCACATAGAATGAAATGTAAATGTAATGTCATGCAACTTAAACTTTGGAGGTCAGAGGAGAATCTTCTAAGCAACTCATAATAATTCCATTTGAGTTTCTTTCTAGAGTTTCTATATAAGTATGTTCCATATTGTTCTCTTTCTTGGGTTCTTTCTTTATCCTTCTATAATACTGTTGGGGGACAATTTTCCATGGCATTTGTACATGTCTTATGACAGCCTTTGACCAAGACTATCATTTTCAAGGACATTTGTATAGCAAGATATGTGTCTTCCTCTGGGACAAAGGGCAGATTTGTTTCCGAACTAGGATAACAAAGATGATATCTTCCCCCAAGGGAATGTAGGTCAGGTTTACTATCAACCCCTTACATGATTAGAGGTTTCCTAAGATCAGGGTCCCCTGACTGTGATGCAAACTCACTGTGTACACGGCACTTACCTGGGCTGTTCCACATCACTCCCATGGAACTAGGGGGACAAAGAGTATCAGTTTACACACGAAGCTCATGCTGCCTGCTGTACCATGAATAAAGTCATTTGTCTCTCACTTGGGAATTTTGTATCTTTTGTCAGCATCTATGAAACTGGAGGTTAACTTATTAGGTCACAAGCAGAGTAAAATCCCACACCCTTCCCAGTTCTTGATGTTTCTTTTCATGTGGGTCATAGTGATGATAAGATTCATGCCTGAACATATATTGTTTTGTCTTTACATTTTATTGTTATTTTGGTTGGGTAAAGAACTCTAGAATCAAAATATTTCTTCTTCAGAACTTTGAACGAATTGTTTCATTTATGTCTAACATATAGTGTTTCCAATTGAAAAAGACTGATGCTAGTTTGTTCTCATTTCTTTTTAGACACTTGACTTTCTCTCTAGAGTTCTCAATGCTTTTAGTTGTTATTTTCATTAGCTTTGCTTGGTATGTACTGATTTCAACCTGAAGATTCCTGTCCCTTTTTTTTTTTTAATCTCCAAGAATTTCCCTTCTGTTACTTCTTTATTTCTTCACCTCAGTTTTTGCTATTCTTCCTAGCTGGACGGATACATTTTGGATCCCCGGCATCTATTCCTCATGGCTTTCAACTTTAATTTTTAATCTTTGTTTTCTGGTCAATATTATAGGATATTACCTTTGCTTTTCAGATTAAAAATTTAATTTTCAGTTTTGTCCAATTTTTAAATTCAGCACACCCATAGATGTATTTTAGGCAATCATATTTTTATTTCCAAACACACTTTATTCAAACCTCTACCTAATCAGAATCCAATTATTTCTAATCAACTTTACTTGTAATGTCCAGCACTAAGCCTCCATCATCCCTCAACTAGACTGTTAAAATAAACTTCTAACTTGAATCCCTTGTCTTCCCTCTCTCCAGATTCTGTTCTCCATTGAAGCCTGAGTGATTTCTTTAAAATGTAATCACATCATTTCATGCTTCTGCTTAAAATATTCCAACGGCTTTCCATCTCATTCAGAATAAAATACAGACTCTTTACCATAATCTGCAAAGCCTTATTTGATCTGGACTTCTATTACTTCTTTAATCACCTCCTTTGTGTTGCCCTTTTCCTCTTTCAACTCTAACCACACTGTCACCCCAGGGCATTTGCACATGTTCTTTCTTATGCCTGGGAAACTCTTCCCCCAGATGTCTGTGTGACTTGCTCCCTGAATTCATTCAGATCTCAACAAAGTTTTTCTGGTCCCTCAGCTATGGATTAAAATGTTTGTGCTTCTTCCCAAATTTATATGTTGAAACCCAATTCCCAATTGGACAGTATTTGAAGCTGAGACATTTGGGAGGTGATCAGGTCATGCGGGTGGAGCCCTCATGAATGGAATTAGTGCCCAAATATAAGAGGGTCTAGAGAACTCCTTTCTCCTTCTACCATGGGAGCTTACAGTAAGATAGCCACCTGTGAATCAAGAAGCAGGTCTCACCAGACACCTGATCTTCCAGCGTCTTGATCTTGGACTTCTCAGCCTCCAGAACTATGAGAAATAAATATTTGTTGTTGACAAGCCACACAGTCTAAAGTATTTTGTTATAGCAGCCTGAACAAACTAAGACACTTTCTATTTAAGATTCCAACCCTAATGTTCACTCACTCCATTCTCTGCTTTATTTTTCTCCATATTATTTCATTTACTTATGTTATCTGATTGATTGATTGCCTGTGTGTCCTTGTGTAAGTTCAAATAGGGCTGGGGATTTCGTCTGGTGTGGATACTGCTCTATCCCCAGCACCTAGAATAGTGCCTGGCATGTGGTAGGCACAAATATATATTTGTCAAATTGGTGAATTAATGAATAAGTGAATAATTTCTTCTCAAATTTTTACCCTGATATATCTAGATATTAAAACTTCTCTGAGACTCTGGTGACAATTTTTAAGGTTTTATTGCGTTTATTAAGCCAACGCAATTTTCTCTTACATCAGTTATTAGGATTGGTCATCTTAGTGTATTACTTGTTCTGAGTTTTCCTCAAACATCTGATTCTTCTTGGTAGTGTGTTATGTCTTCATCTATGTTTTCCTTCTCCATTGATTTTATTCCATTCATTTATATCTTCCATATATTCCTCAATATTTCTGGGCTGTGTAGTTTAAAAACTACCCATTTAGTAATTTCAGAAGAACGTTGAGTAGGCACAAATGTAAACACTCTGTCTGCCAACTTGAATGGGAAGCCTCTGTTGTCATCCTCAAGTCTGATCAATTTCTTCTTAATGCTTCTGCTTTGTCTACTTGGCTCTTTATTCAAGGATAGCTTAATGTAATAAATGCTGTTGAGGGATTGTTGGTAGACTCTGTTTCCCATCATAAATATTCTTCTCTTCTTTCCTGAGATTTCAAGCTGAACCAGAACCAAAAAAACCAAACAACAAAGGAAAACTTGTTAACTGAACATCTGCCTTTGTGTCTTGAGGCACGTGTTTTTAAACTGTCACATCAGCATTCTATGAATGCATCTTCCACTTTTAAACATCATTAAAACCTTTTAATTTTAACTACTTGAGTGTGTTTTCTGCATTTGGCTTATCGTTTTATCTTAAAATATGAGAAAAATACCAACTGACATGTGAAGAAAACCATGACCATATAGGAGGAAAGTATGGCATCATTTTATGTTCCCTTATTTTCTATTTCCTTGTGTTTATCTTATTTTTATGTTCTTTGAAGCTGGATTAATGGTATCCTCTGAACTCTGGGATTTCTACCAGATGAGCTATTTAATTAACCCACAATCCTTCATAGAACATTTTGAATGAATAAATCATCCCAGAAGTTAAACTGGCAAATTAAAAGAGATTTTTGGTATCAAGAATTTTTGGCCAAAATTATTTTCAGTTGATAAATAACATTCCAAAATAGTTAAACCTGCAGTTGGTTTATCTTAGCCTTTATCGTCTCCCAAAGTAGCAAATGCGATCCAAAAAGGAAGGCAGAAACTGGAGAAATGACTCAAGCTTGATAAACAATATTTGGAATAACTCTGTACTCTTTTAAGTGATTCAAAGGCAATGTTGAACTCACTCTCCAAATTTATTTGAACATTTGTTTAAAGAATACATTTTATTTCCAATACGCATGTTTTTGAGATCTCTATAGATCTAAATGTACATTCTGAATTAGAATGAACAATTTTGGATTACCATAAAATACAGAGGGTGCCAAAAAAATGTATATACATTTTAAGAATGGAAAACTGTATTAATATTGTAATACCCAGTATATACCAATAACAAAAGATGAATACAAGTCACGTTTGACTTCTGCAATTACAGGAGGTGCTCAAAGTGGTTACCATCAGCGTCCAGATCCTTCTGATTACGGTGAACTACTGCTTGAGCAGCGTTGACCAAAGTGTCCACTTGTATAAATATTATTGGCACTCCCAATATGTGGAGACACCAAAACTTCATAACGCTAAGTGATGGCATAGGGCAGAATTCCACTGCAGAGCTATCATACTTAAGGAATCATTTTTGTTTCTCTCTCTTTTTTTCTTTCATCTTTGTGAATTTTTTTTTTCTGCATGAACAGATTATTCCCTAATGAGGACATTACCATTTTTCTCTTTCCTTACCTAAAGGCTGTTAAAATCAACTGATTACATAATTATTTAGGTAAGAGAAAGCACCCTAATTGGAAAGCATCCTCTTTCTGCAGCCAATTTTAAAATTTATAGTTTCATAGCTGCGGCTTAGGAGAACTTTAGCAAAAGAACCTCAAGGTGCTAATTATAAGGCTATATAATTTACATACGCATTTCAATTTCTTGAAAGTTGATCTAGTGTAAACTAATGAGGGTAATTACGAGGGTATTTTAGGATGTTCCCCCTTGTGATTAACCCAAGCATATCATTTATTTTAAAAATGTGTATAAGTTTGATCTAATGAAATGTACCTTAAATAGACATAAATATTATTATTTAGCATTCATGAGACTACATGGAATATCCTTTAATGGTGAGAATTGTAGTCCAGTGGTTCTACATTCATGTGGGCAGAGAATCACCTAGAGGAATCTTTAGAGAACACAGAGGCCTGAGCCTACGCTCCAAGACTGAGGTTTCGTTATTCTCAAGGGGGGCCTAGGCCTTTGTGTTCTTTCAAAGCCTGCTGGGTCAGTCTACGGGTCAGGCAGAGTCAACAATAGGGCACTGATGTGACACATATCACAATATTTTAAAGTCCACTGCAACTACAAAATAGTAATTGAGCTATTATAAAGAAATTTCAGCAAGGGAAATATTATAAGCATTTTTAAAATTAATGAGTCCCTTGGAAAATCCTTATTATAACTAGCGTGAAATCCAAATTGCCACCATTTTCTTCCTTCCTTCCTTCCTTCCTTCCTTCCTTCCTTCCTTCCTTCCTTCCTTCCTTCCTTCCTTCCTTCCTTCCTGTCATTCTTTGATAGCATTCAAAATGATATGGTCTTCCTAACTATCCTAAGTGATTAGGAAGAAATGTCCACAGTTTTTAATACTGTTTTTATGTCTGATACGTCTTTATGGAAAATCTAAGTGAATCCCTCTACATTCCCACTAAGTGGGTACAATGTTATTTCTATACACAAAGAATAAAGTGTATAATCCTTGATATAGAGCTAAGGAAACCCTGGAACACTAAGGGCTTCCTAACTCTGTATCTTTTAAGATTTTTCTCATTAAATTGACTCTTTCTGATTAGAGTGGTGTGAGATCTATAGTAATGTCTGGTATTAGTCACAACCACATAGCCCATTTTTTCAACAGTAATGTTTCTAATCACTAATCAATAAACTCTATCAAATACCTGGCTCAGTCCCAGGATAGCTGGCAGTTCTCAGTGCCACCAGGGCACTGTTGCCTGTAACTCTGGAGAGCAAATTTTGGCCATTTTTATTTTGGTTATATAAATATAGATATATCCAAAACTAATAAAGAAAAAAGTACTAAGAAGTTTGTTACATTTGAGCTTATATTAAATATTCATATTCAGGTGATTGCAGCATAGTTCCCGTATTGACCTGACGTGTATGTATGTTCCAAAGCCACTGGTATGAATCAACTGATAATTCTAATAAACTGATCTTCCTGTTAAAGACACACACACACAAAAGAAATCATGAAATTAGATTTAAGTACCTCTTGACAAGACTAAATATCTAGCCCGTTCAGGTAAATAAGGAGAACTATATTCTTCTGATTGAGAAAACCAAAATTATAGAACAAACACATACAGTGAATGTGTTATTTGTACTTTTGTAAGTTTTTAAAATGTTTTAAGTCAAAACAAGTTTCTGCCGGTCATTAAGAAATTGTTCTAGAATAATAGTTTTCTGAGAGAGTTTAGATGTTCCTAATTTTTCCCTTAAAATTATGCCTAAAAAAAATTGCCTCCACAAATGACATCAAGGAAGAAACATAGTGAAATAATTCTAGCCTCCACTTATAAGCAGGCAGTTAGTCCACTGTGTCTATTAAATGCCAGGTGGCTAATTGTACCCAGAGTAGTTTATTTTGCCAGCCTCAGACTGTTTTTCTACATGGGCATTTTGGTACCAAATCTTGCATCTGCAAATGGACAGATTATGAATATAAATTGGAAATTTATACTGTTTAAAATTAAGACTAAGTGTAGAAACTAATTTTTTTATTTGGATGTGCATCTATATCTTACTCTCGTACATATAAAATTATTGAATTAAGACAAAATGTGTACATAACGGTTATGTCAGCATGTCATCATTTCATACGTGTCACACCAATACACCAGTGGCCTTTGAAGAGTGCATCTGTAACAATTAAATCAACTTTTCAGTTAATGTAACATTTCCTGAAGTATGTTCCATGGAATTTTCCCATCCTTTTTTTTTTTTTTTTTTTTTTTTTAATTGGGGAACATCAGCTTTTCTGGGACCCATTAGCTCCAAGTCAAGTCGTTGTCTTCAGTGTAGTTGTGGAGGGCACAGCTCACTGGCCCATGTGGGAAACAAACCGGCGACATTGGTGTTATGAGCTCTGTGCTCTAACCAACTGAGCCGCTCACTCAGGTGCCCACCTGTTCCATGGAATTTTAAAACTTCCTGTGTGGGAAACAAAGGTAAGGGAGAAAAGGAGGGTCTTTCCATGTAACATTGGGAAATAGTGCCTCAGAGTCTTACAACTCCTTTAATGGGCAAATATTATTTGTGAATTTCCAAGAGGGCATCAGAATAGGTAGCATTTCCCAAATGTATTTGACCATGTAGGACCTACAAAAATGCAGATTAATGAATAAACTACACATTTGTTTAGATGATTTTCATTCTCATCTCCACGTTATCATAATTATGGTTTTTAACTTATAACACAAGCTTACCTGTATTCCAATAGTGATATAGATTTTACTTATCTCCTAAGTATATATGCAAAGACTGACTCAGTGATTTAAAGCAGACAGCTAATTTCTCCAGAGATTTTTCTGAAAGCTGGTACAACCCCAATTGGGTACATTGCCCAGGAGTGAGCAGGTTATACAAGGTGGGTCTCATTAAGTCCAGAGAGCCATCATGGCTACAGAGTTGAGCTCATTTATGTACCTTGCTTCAAGCAGTCACTTCTATGCCCAACATTTTATAATCTTGCTATTAATAACTCTTAGTAGATACGGTTTAAGGAAGCAGTTATAACCATGCACATAGGTCTTTGGATAGGGCTTACTCTGAAATTATTTTTCAGGCAAATATAATTTTCCATTGTGTCAAAGGATTTTTCTTTTTTTTCCTGGATTTTTCTGTCCCATTAACCACTCTCAAATACACACGTACCAAATTCAGGTTTTACCTCTACTGCTTCCAGCTTCTGTTGAAGACGCGCTTCTCCTCCCCCTTAGCAGTCCAAGACCCGTGGCCTGACAGGGTTTGGGTGGCCCCAGGGGTGGATGCAGGGAGGCTTCCTCATGCCAGGCTACCTGGAGATAAACGTGGAACTGTTCCAAGCCACATCCTGACGAGCTTTTTACAATCAATTTTATTGAGATACAGTTTAAATACAATAAATGCACCCACGATCACCACCACAATTAAGATCTAGAACATTTCTATCATCAGTCTCCTCAACCCTGGTCCATTCATTGTAACAATTGAACTGTTTTCTCTCCCTATATTTTTGCCTTTTTCAGACTATCCTTTAAGTAGAATAACACAGTATATACTCCTTTGTATCTGGTTTCTTTTTCTTAGCACATTAAAAAATTTTTGAGGCTCACCGATGTTGTTGCATATCTCAGCCGCTCATTCCTGTTTAATGCTGGGTAGTATTCCATTGCATGGATAGGCTACAGTTTGGTTATCCACTTACGTGTTCATGGACATTGGAGTTGCTTCCAGTATAGAGCTATTAACAATGCTACTACTATGAATATTAGTGTTCAAACCTTTGTGTGGCCATATGTTTTCAGTTCTTGGGAGTAAATGCATAGGAGTAGAATTGCAAGGTTGTATGGTTAAGAGTGGGCTTAACCTTTTAAAAATCACCATTTTACCAAAATTACTGTACCCCTTTACATTTCTTTTAGCAATGTATATGACCCCACTGGAGCAAGTATTAATAAATAATCATTATTAATACTTACTATTGTCAATAGTTTTCATTTTAGCTTGCATTTCCTGATGACCAGTTTGGCATTTTTCATTGCCTTAAGTAATATTATTCTTATTTCAGATTAATTGAAATTCACTTTTAAATGTTCAGAGCAAAACAAATTGCATGGGGGTAAAACCATCTCATAAGCACAAATGTATTTTAGTTTTTAAAAATATATGATCCCTTTAAATATACAGAACTATGAAGAAGGTCTGTTGCCATCTTTTGTCAAATATTTTAGCCCTGTCACTAGATAGAATGTCTGATCTCCTGCTACAAAGCACAGGGCTCTTCCCCAATCAGGAGGAGGAAAAAAATGTTGTTTTGAGGAGAAATAACATTTTATTTCACCAAAGCCAGGCTGTCTCCAGTGGGCGAATGTGGGAGATTGACAGGTGCCTGCCCACTCACTATTCAGGCTCTTCTTGCTTTATAGGAGTACTCAGCTTTTATTCAGGCTGGGGATGTGTCCAGTAAAAAGACTATGTTTCCCAGACCTCCTTGTAGCAAGATGCAGCCTTGTGGTAATAATAAGAAGTAAGAAGACATATTGGATGGGGCATCTAGGAGGCTGCTGAGAGGAAGCTGTTCTTTTTGCCTTCCTTGCTTCTGCCTTCTCATCGCTTGGATGGCAGATGTGTTGGCTGAAGCTTCAGAAGCCTTGTGATGCTGTTGGAGATAAAATTGATAAGCTAAAGATGCAGACAAACAGAAAGAAAAAACCTCTGTCTCTAAGGAATTTGTGGAGCTGCCTTCCTGGCCCCATTTGCCTAACTCAACTTCCATGATGTGAGAACAGTGTTATGATAGAATGATGCTTACATGCTGCTATTGGGGTTTTCTCTCTTATTGAGTCTGAACTAAATCTAAATGCTTCTGCCAGCAGTGTAGAAGCATGAGCACTGCTGCCAGCTGCAATGTCCCTATACCTCCCCATGAATAACAGCCAACAGTAAAGGGGGAGGGACGAAAGCCATCTAGGATACTGGAAGCAGCAAGTAGCGATAGGCACTTAGATCATAGTGAGTAGGTTCTGGTCTATTGGCTGATCTAGTGTATTCTAGGAGACAGCTCTGTTTCAGACAGAATATGTTCATGAGTACTCTGGCCATCTGGAAAATAATTAAATCATAGACTTATTTCATAAAAAGCATTCTAGGCAATCAGCATGATATAGAGTAGGGAATCAAAAAATCAAGAAATTGGGGTTCTAGTGCTATTTCCACATCTAACTAACTTTGGGAAAATTGTTTATGTTTTCTGAGTGTGAAGTGAATAATTCCACTGCTAGCAGGAATTATACATGTTAATCATTAATTGGATCCTTTTCTCATCAATGATAGTCCATCTGTCACTCTAGGTGAAGGTGACTGGAAAGATAGTGGTAAATTAAAGTCGTAGGAAGATGGCAAAACAAGTTAAAATATTATTTTTATATAATATTCTATACTTACTATATGTAACTTTATATAATATTATTTGTTAAAAAGACTTGAGGTTAGTGGGAAAAACACACAAATAAGCTTATTTTGGAATTTATTCTGTTCCCATAGAACAGTGATAAGAAGTAGCCATAATGCCAAGATTTCTGTCTTCTTTTCCACCTTTGATATTTTTACTTTTGTTTTATATAGGCACAGCATAGTATCTGCATTAGACTGTACAAAATGGGCACAACCCCCCCCCCCCTTTATATAATGCCCTGGATATCCTGCTGTTGCCTCTATTGTCCCCAGCCAGCCCCTAGAAGTTAGTTGCCTATCTTGCAGCTGACCTCACACATATAAGTGAGCCCAGTCAAGACCAGAAGAACCATCCAAATGAGCCCAAATTTCTGGCTCACAGAATCATGAGCTACATAATTGGCGACTGTTTTAAGTCACTGATTTCTGGGGTTGTTTGTTATTCGGCAAAGCTAACACTTATTCCTGTGACTATTTGGAATCAAATTCCCTATGTGTCTTTTCTCCTTCTGCAAATCTAAAAGAAAAAGAAAAAAAAGAAATAAGGAAGCTTTGCAGTACAAAGTTTCTTCCCAGTAAAG
Organism: Rhinolophus sinicus; assembly: GCF_036562045.2. Lineage (NCBI taxonomy): Eukaryota > Metazoa > Chordata > Mammalia > Chiroptera > Rhinolophidae > Rhinolophus > Rhinolophus sinicus. The sequence continues at coordinate 48,516,228 of NC_133758.1, forward strand.
CATATGTCTGGGACCACAAAACAATAGGAAGAAAGAAGGGTCTCTTCTGTCTTCACCTTAAGGCCATCAGACTAACTGCATTTTTATTTTGTTGTGCTGAAGCAAATGTGTGAACATCCCTGTATTTCTCCTTTTTTTATAAATGAGGTTTTATTATTTTTTAATGCCCTGGTAGGCTTTACCATGAACACACTAATCCAAAGTGCTTTAGGCACCTGAGTTATGAGGCCTCAGAGTAAATCATTCATTACTTCCCATCACCACCCTGTGAAAACTGATTATCTCCAGCTGCCCATTCAACAGCCGTGGGCTCAGATGTGGGCTCACCCCCAATGCAGGAAAATAGCAGACTGCTTTTATTTTCAAGCTTCAAAGTTTATTTTTAAACTAGGTTTTTCTTCCCATGAAATTCTTGAGGTTTTTGTGGGTAAATGCAGGTATAGGTGAATTAGTTTGTTTTTGATGTCTCACCTCGTCATGTAGAGAATTGACAGTGGCTGTGGAGGGCTTATTACAAGTAGACAGATTAGGAGGCCTCTACGGGAGGTAAACTTAATGGTGCCACGAAAACTCCTCTCTTAAGTAGCTGTCTCGTGCTTGTCACCATGCCTGGATTCACTCCATTAGCTCATTATTTCTTCTGATCTTAAAGGTTTTTTAATGTTTAAGAGTTCCTCATTAGAGTTTAATCTCCCTGCTATTATAATTTAGCGCATCAGCAGGAATTAGCTGATAGCTAGTTAGGAGGAAGACCCTTTAAGAGTAGGATGTAGGATGGGTCCTGAGAGAGGTAGATGATGCCATTTTATGTATTTCACTATGTGTTTTGGGTACTCCCATTTCAAACTTTAGAACTATTCTTTGGAAGTTTCTGCCATCTACTAACTACTGCCTCAAAGTCTCTTTCACATTCAGCAGATGACAGTTTGCATTTGTTCCCTCATTATTACTTTGTAAGCAGCTTTATTTCACTGTTGAGTTTATGTTCAAACCGTAGAATTCATAATTCTTAGAAGTTATGTCTTTTGATCCTCCCCCATCCTGATTTTATAAACCAGGAAGTGAGGATCAAAGAGTAGAATTGACATTACCGAGCTCTGAACCTCACTCACACACACACACACACACACACTCCTAAGAATCCTGGGATTTGGAGGAGTCTAGTTTGGGATTTAGGGGAAAAGAAAAAGAAAGAGCAGAGAGACAAAAACAGAGGGAAGGAAGGAAAGAAGAAATGAAAAAACAGAAAATGGAAGGAAGGAAAGAAAGAAGGAAGGAAGGAAGGAAGGAAGGAAGGAAGGAAGGAAGGAAGGAAGGAAGGAAGGAAGGAAGGAAGGTAGGAAAGAAGGAAGGAAGACAATTCAATGCAGGGAAAGGCCTTAGGAATACAGATATTTGCCAACTCTTTGGATCCTCAAATTTGATGGAGGCCACTACTCTGGGTAATCACAACAGCGCGCCAAGAGGTCAGTGTTGTGCGGGGCGGCCTGCGGGGTCTCAGCTCCCACTCCCCACATAAGAACGCAGGACATGGTGAGGCCAAAAAGGAACACCCACGGAGCCATAGGTAGGGGAGTCATACCACTATAGTCTCACTGGCGGCTTGATTCACACGACGTGCAACCTGCTGTCCGCTTTTCTGCCAACTGACCGACTTCCTCTTGCTAGCTGCAATCTGCCGTGCTAACTGCAATCCGCTCTTGCTAGCTCAGCCACCATCTTCTTGCTAGCCCCCATTTGCTGCTAGCGTAGCCACAGCAGTTATATTAGTGGCCAATGGCTCACTGGGTACAGCTGATGGCCAACTAGCCACAGCTGATGGCCATGCAATCACAGTTGATGGCCATTTACTACCTGAGCCAGCAGCTTTCCACGTGAGGCCGAGAGCCTGGAAACTGCACTCCTGGCTCTGTATCCACAGTCAGGATGGGGTGGGGTTTGTATTCTAGCTACAGACTTGTCAGGTTATGACAAATGGAGTAACATTATTCATTTCCTTTCCCTTATTTTAGAGATAAAAGGGTCAGGGCAGAAATTTATGGAAGCACATCAGTGATTCTCCCCACTGATACCTGTAAACCACCAAAAGTTTTTCCTTCCTTTGTTTAAAGACAACATCATTTTCTTTTTTTAAGTCAGTAACACCTTAGACTCTTGTCATTGGCTATTGTGGTAGTCTGAGAAGCTGTGGCCGGTAACGAAGAAACTCTAAAAGGAGGAGACTGAATGGGATATGAAGAAATTGTCCTAGATTGGGTCTCCTAAAAGCATGGCCTGAGATAAGAGTTGGAGGCAGGTGGGTTATGGAGAGGTGATTGGCAAGGAGGAGAAGTAAGGGAGCTAGAGAGCATGTCAGTGCAGCCAGGCTCAGTCTCTCTAGGACTCCAGAAGCACTCCAAAAGCACGTCAGAATTCCCCACCTGAAGGCCCTGAAGCAGGGCACTAATACAGCCGTTCATGCCACCCCTCTCTATACACACACACACTGCTAGGCCACACCTCAGGCTGAAGGAGCAGTCTTGGGAAAAAGCCTAGAGGCCAAAAGGTCATGAGGCAGAGAGGCAGTGAGTTTTACAGTGAGCAGCTGAGGTGGAAACTTCCATCTGCCACAGAGTATGAGAGGCCAGCCGCATGGAGGGGCTCCAGGTGTGGACTGAGGCCTGGAAGCTGATTGAGTTTCTGCCACCAGGATGAGCGCAGACACTTCCCTGTAACTAGGCTGGGACTGGGTCACAGACAACGCCTTAACTCTCTGATCCCTTCCTTCTATGCGGAAGGTATAAATAAGCTTTACTTTGGTATGGTACAAGAAAGATAGCAATTAGGACCTTGACTACTTACAAAAATCAAGTTAGCAAGTGATTGTTCCCAGAAAAGTTCTTTGGGTTTGACTGTGTTCACAGATGCTGAATCTAGACTCTAGAGTCTAAGCCCGGCCTGGAATGCCCCTCTGGCCCCGCATTCGCACTAGTACCCATCATCCTTTGTGGTGCCTGGGCCTCCAGACTCTGCGTGTGGCCTCTGCCTATGTGCCTGCAGAGTTCCCACTCATTGAATGAGCCTCACCTCACAGGTCTCTACTGTCTCACTCTATGAGCCTTGTATCAAATTCAGTTGTTCCTTAAGAGACATAATAGTGAAGTTGTTAAACATTCAGGCTTGACTGCCAACTTCAGATCCCACCTCTGCTGCTTACGAGACCTGCTAACTGGCAACTCAAGCTCTGTTTTGGTTTCAGTGTCCATAGTAATACAAAAAAACCTACCTCCTGTGGTTGTTGGGAGGTTCAATGCATACGTGTATATATATAGTTCCCAGCACTTGCAAAAAAGCTACTATGTAGAAGTTGTGATGATTCCCTTATATTTCAGGTAGACTTAGACTTGTTTCCCCAGTTCCCCAACATTCCCACTTCTGTCTTAGCATTTAACATCGTGTTGGGATTGTTTGCCATCCTTTCTCCCTGCTAGACTGTGTGCCCTTTGAGAGGACACTGTCCTTTTTCTTTTAATCTTCAGAAGCTAACATAGTACTCAGCACATAGTAGGTCCTCTAAAACACTGTTTGAATGAATGATTCAATGATGTCATAATGCTTAAAGTAAAGCCCAAATTTCTTAACATGGTTTTCAGACTCCTTCAGAATACAACTGTAATATCACTTTTTAATCCCCTCTGCCACCTTCCCACTTCCACGTCTTATATTCCATCCATAAAATTGCCATGTACTATTTGCTGCCATAATTTGCACATGCTGTTCCCACTTTCGTATAAAATGTCTTTCCCTTCTTGCTCTGTTGGGTGAATTTCTTTACTTCCTAAGCCCTTCCGTGAATATCACCACTTCTGTGAGTTCTTCCAGACGACTTCAAGTCCCCAGCCAGAATATATTGCTTTTTTTGATGTGTTCTCCTACTTCTTTGTTCTTTAGCACACTGCTTGTAAAAATAAATTGTGGTGGGTCACATGTGTGTCTCTTTTTCTCCCTCTTTTAGTTTGTCAGCTCCTCCTGGAATGAGAGCATCTAGGCTGCCAGCTATTCAATAAATATTTGTTGAAGGTTAATGCCTATGACTTTGCTGCTTTGGGTGATGTTTAGATTTCTGTCTGCCACATCCACTCGGGGTCCAGAAGGTTATTTCTCCGGCCAAGCTAATCAAAGGCATTCAATGGTACTAACTAGGTGGTCTGTGCCTGGTGGAATCACAGATCATTAAACTTTACCCTAGTATGCAGTGAGCTGTTTAAGAGGCCAGGCCTTGTTAGGGAGTTTCTTTGTTGTTCTTCTCCATACTGTCCCCTTCAAACTGGAGCCAATGGATCTGAAATATACTTATGGGGTTGATATGTGCTGGAAACCAACATGTTTAACATCCTTATTGAAGTTTTCCTTAACTTAATCCAACTAATTTTTATTTAGTTATTTGGGGGTGGGAAAAATTATAACTTTATTTTCACTGACCTCAAATTAAAATTTATAATTTTATTCAAATTTGAATGCAGATGACAAACCACTGTAATAGTAGAAGGTTAGGAGGTCCTGTGATATTACCAAAATAAACACAGATATTTTCATGTTACATTACACATGTGGCAGATTTATGCTTATCACTACCCCAAAATTATAGGTGGTAGTTAACTGGCCCAATTTATTTGCATATGTTGGAGTTTTTCCTTATTTTCTTCATAAAAGAGGAGATTTTGACATTTGTTAAAAAACTGTAGGTTCTTGTAGATACTTCCTTTCTGATTTCTGGATGGATCCTAACACTGCCTTGTAAAAATAAATAGTTTAGTAGTCTTAGGTTGACATTAATCTGAGAGTTTTTGTCTTTGTGTGTACATGGGCACTGGTATTTAGAGTCAGGTTTGGGGGTAGAGACAGAGGAGGGACAATGAGTAAATATTCCCTCTTACAGGGCACTGGAACACCAAATATGACCATTGAACTCTTAGCCATCTATTCTACTCAGTCATCAAGGGTCAGAGACCAGAATACTGACAGGTCCCAACAACTCTTTAATACTATTTCTTAAAGAAAAAAAAAAAATCTAGAGATGGACTTAAATGGGTAAATTCAAGATATATATATTGCCAAGATGTATTACTAAACCCTTCTGTCCTCATGTTTGGACTATTACCATCATGTCCTAATTGATTCCTATGTCTCCATCACCTAATTGTTGGTCTTTTTTGTATTCTGCCTTCAGGTACATCTTCACAAAGCATGATGCTCTTCTCTTCAAAAACCCATGGTTTAAAATTCATAGTTCAGATCTCTATCCCTTTGAGTAACTAGAATATGTTGTTTATAATACTCATGTGATACTTAGCTTATACCTTATGATTTAGCAATATGTACACAATTTATATTTCTTTACATAATATAAGAACTTTAAATGTTGAGCCTTTATATGTGTAGCCAAAGTAAACACTTCATAAATAATCATCAAATCTGGAATTTTCCACTAGGCAGCAGAAAATGCAGATTTTTTGTTCTGTGGCTTGCTCTTCAAATGGGCTCTGCTCAGCCATGCTGTGCATTCCTTAATACCTCATAACCTGTCATCATCTCATCTTGGTTATTTACCCAGATCTCCCTCTCTCTCTCATTTCAACCCCCTATTCCTGGGGCTCTTCTTCCACAACCCTTGGCTCTGTAATCCAGCCACTAAATCCTACCTCTGGCCTTGCTAGATTTGATGCCATACTTGACCTCCAATTATGATTCTCCAGCTCAGATTCCTGGCAGCCTGTCTTGGAGACAGTCACGATCAACTGTCTCATAACTTGTGCTAATAATTGTATGTATTCCTTCCATCACAGTCTAGCCCACGGAACTAACACCACCTGAGCTGGCCCACCCAACTCCCTGCCAGGGAACATGGATCAAATATATTGTCCAAAACACACAAAGTACTTAGAATTCATTATCCACTAATTAGTGGGTAGGTTAATAGAAAGGAAAGCACTGGGCTTCTGTGACAGCAAAGTGTGGACTGATTAGAATTCCTGAGAAAGCCATGCCTCCTTGAGCTAAAAAGGGATGCAAGAAAAACTGGATATGAAATGTAATAGAAAAATCCTTAGCTTTGCATTCCAGATGCAGAGATTCCATTTCTAGTATTGTCGGTTCCAGATAAGACTATCTAACATGAAAGCTGTGGAAAGGGTCAAATGAAATGATAAGTGTGAAAGTTCTTTGCCAACTGTAAATACTATAAGCTATAACTAAAAGACCTAGGCCTTTCTCTGTAACTGTTTCTTGAGTGGAAAATGAGGATGTTAGACCAGAGCATCATTGATCTTCCAGCACTACAAGAGATAAGCTTATCTCTCTCCAAGTCTGAGGGACATTCCAACCCTGTTTCTTCCCACATGGACAGTCTTGAGTTTATTCCTTTTCCTCTTCTGAGGATTCACAGATGCCATAATTGAGGTACAAAGGTGTTATCTGACCTGCCCAAAGTCACATAGCCAGAAGAGAGGGATCGGAAATACCTATTTCCTCTGCTCCTGTGTCAGACCATACTTATGCCCCTCCTCAGATCTGCTCAGTCCCACTGTCCTCGCCCGCCTCCAGGGGAAGGATTGTATAGCTTCCGCAGCAGCTCGCGTTGTTCCCACAGTCTAAAGCACTGGGTGTCACCCCCTCATTGCCTCATCTTCTGACACTAGTTATCCTTCTAGGCACTCTTGGGACACGCAGGCCAGGCTGAGGTACCTCTGTCATGGGAGCCACCCCAGCTCCAGCACCCCATCTGCCTTGCTTGGACCCCTGGAATTGTTGGTCTCTAGCAGCTCCTGGAGAGGATGAGCCCCCAAACCCAGCAGTACAGGGGAGATAAGCCCTCACTGGGGCAGTCGAGAGTTGGGGAAAAGCCTGGCAATAAAATGTTACCCCTTCTCATCCCCAGTGGACACAAATGCTTCAAAGAGCATCTTGTCTGTGTCCTATGCAACAGAGCGAGCAGCTGTGCTTCCTTGAGAATGATTAGACATGTGTCAGATATTGTTTGATATAACCAAACTTACCACAATAAGTTTAGTTCACATCCATCACCACACAGAGCTACATTTTTTTTCCCCTTGTGATGAAAACTTTCAAGAGCTAGTCTCTTAGCGACTGTGAAGCATACAATAGAGTATTGTTAGCCATGATCACCATGTTGTCCATTACATCTCAGGACTTATTTACCTCATACATGAAAGTTTGTACCTTTGGACCACATTCACCCATTTACTCAGAAAATGTTAAGACCAAAGAGTTTTACAGTAGAATCCCACCTGAAGGAAGAGCATCTATCCTTGGATAAAACACAGCTCCTGCTAATATTTTGCTGAGAGTAATTTGTTGGCTATAAATGCAATTAAGGTTGAGATCTGTGTAATCGCTTGTAGAGTCTTAGATAGCTAAAAGTATATGAATAAGCGATGAAGTGCCTGTATTTCAAATCTGAACACTGAAAAATTGCAGCATGAGAGAGACAAAGAATCCCCAGCATCATTCTATGGGCCCAAGGCCTGTGCTTATCAGCAGGGAGAAGGAACCGGGCAGGGCAAAGTCATGAACACAGAGGAAATTCTGGCTAAAACTTGGAGGCCCAATTTCCTTTGGCACACTTAATACGGGTCTTTAGCTAAGAGACAATACCAGACCCACAGCATAAAACATTTATAGTTTTTGTTTGGAAGTGTGTATTTGAACTGTATATGCTTTATCCTACAAGGTTATTTTAGTCATTTTCATTTCTTAATTAACCCTTCCAGTCAGTTTTATAGAATTCCTAGACAAAGATCTTCTTTTTGGAGTACTCTGAATGATGGTCATCTGAAATTGGAGGACATAGCTAGCAATTACACTCTTCCTGCTCTGAGCTGAGGATGAGGGCAGGCCTGAGTGGAGGCCAAGAGTTGTCTTTGGCCTAGATGGGCTTTGGAGGAAAGGGGCGAAGAGTTGTTGGCATAAGCATGCTGTTTTCCTAGCCAAAGACACCAAGCAGGAGAGTAGTCAGAAAAATGTTGTTTGTAGATGAAGAAAAAGGGAGAAACATTCAGTACACAAAGAGGTCAGATGACCAAAAGTGGATAGATGGTGAGCAAATTGTCCAAGTGGGAAAACTGCCAGAAGGAGCCAGTCAGGATCAAGCCATTGAGCACCTTTATTTTGTAGACATATAATCCAGAAGATGCTGTGTAGCAGAAAGCCCAGACTCATTTGATGAGGATGGTGGAGGTTTGCAAGGGGAAAAGGTGTCCAACTGTACATTATCTGACAAGGTACTTTTGTGACATCTCACATTTTCCCATCTTTATCGATCTATCTTCATCCTTTAAAGAACAACTGATGTGGAATCTGGCACCCAGTTTTCAATTAGTGTCTCTTACTGAATGGCACTTCAGTAAGCGTATATAAGGCTGCGTAGATTTGAAGTGCCTCTAATTACATGTATCTAATCAGGTTCCTTATTTATCTGTTAACAAATCCACATATCCTTCAAACTCTACATCCTGAGACTTGGAATGGTAAAACGAACTTCTGTTCTTTAAGTTAGGTGGTGCTGTTGATCAGGAAGCGAGCTTTCCAGGGTATGGCCTCTCTGAAGGGCTCATTCAGCAGCAGTTTCTGAACTGACTGCCTGTGAGAGACTTCTGATGGGGTTTCCTGTGTGATGGGTTTCCCCCCAGCTAGGGGGAGAAAAGAGCTAAAATTCAGAGATAGGATTATAGCTGGGAAAGGAAGAAAATCCTGGTCATCTACCCTGGAACTCAGGCTGCACTGGGCCACGAGAGAGGGTGAGAGCATGAGGTCTGGGTGAGGACAGACTGGAGCAGGGACTGTTCTTCAGAGCTTGTGCCCAGAGGTCAATGACATGACATCCTGGCCACCCTCTGCCCCACAAGACAAATCCCAAAGTCATCAATGGTTTATCTCTACAATATGTTTGCTTGCAAAAGTGGTAACAATCTCAAACAATAAAAACACTAGTCTATTAAAAATAAAGGGAAAGTGGCAATTGCAAATTGCAAACAGAAACACATTATGCCCTCTTCACTCTCTTGGAGGTGTTCATTTTTAGACCAAAAATTGGAAACGTTTGACATATGAGGTCTGACAATTATTTTCACAAACTCATCCAAGAAAAAGTGCTACATAACTCATTGCTGAATATAACTACGGTGACCTTCCAAGTACTCCCCTTGGTAAGTTATGCACTGATGCCAGTGCCTAGTCCACCCTTCAAAGCAATTTTGGAACTCTTTTTCTGTAATGGCCATGAGAGCTGTCGTAATAGTACCCTTGATGTCCTGAATGTCATCAAAATGTCTTCCTTTCAATATTTCCTTTATCTTCGGGTAAAGAAAGTCACTAGGGGACAGATCAGGTGAGTAGGGAAGGTGTTCCAATACAGTTATTTGTTTACTGGCTAAAAACTCCCTCACAGACAGTGCTGTGTGAGCTGGTGCATTGTCATCACGCAAGAGCCATGAACTGTTGGTGAAAAGTTCAGGTCGTTTTCGTCTAGGTTTTTCATGCAGCCTTTTCAGCACTTCCAAATAGTAAACCTGGTTAACTGTTTGTCCAGTCAGTACAAATTCATAATGCATACTCCCTCTAATATCAAAAAAGGTTAGCAACATCGTTTTGACTCTTGATTTGGACTGACAGAACTTTTTTGGTCGTGGAGAATTTGCTGACTTCCGTTGTGCATTTTGACGCTTTGTTTCAGGGTCATATTGGTACATCCATGTTTCATCACCAGTGATAACACGGCCCAAAACATGGTTTTGCCTCTTCAAAAGGTCTTGGCAAACTTCGACTCTCCTTTGCTTTTGTTCATCAGTGAGCAGCTTTGGGACCATTTTTTTGTACACACTCATGCCAAGATTTTCAGTTAAGATTTTCCTGTTTCTCTATCGATGTTGACTTGGTCTGCTATACTTCTCACAGTCAGCTGATGAGATGATTTGGACACACAAGTCGATGAATTTTTGCAATGTTTTCATCAATTCTGCTCGTTATTGGCCACCTTGACCTCTTTTCATTAGTGACGTGTTCTCTCCCATCAGGAAAATATTTAATCTATTTGTACACTGCCGTTTTCTTCATAGCATTATCCCCATAAACTTGGACTAACATATCCCTGATTTCACTTCCACTCTTGCCAAGTTTAACAGGAAATTGAATGTTTGTTTGTTGCTGTAATTCAAGCTCAGACATTCTTGTGACAACACACAAAAACAACAACAACATTAATGAACGCTACTCAGCAAGACATCACCACATGTTGACAAGAACACAGCTGTGAGACACTGATATACCAAGGTTATGAAACCTTATCGAGCTGTTTGTACAGGGCTGCCATTGTAAGCGCACGGTGGCAAGTTCGCAAACTTGTCAGATCTTATATATATGAATCTTGAATATATCTTATGAGTGGCTTAGTAGCAGCTGTTAATAAGGTTTTTGCATCACTCTCCATGATGCGAAATGCAGTGCTTCTCCTTTGTCATGTTTGTTTCCATCGGAAGTCGGCAAGGGTCTGGTGGTCCGCACACGCACCAATTACCTTCCTAATGGATGATCTCGGGAAGCATTTCTGTCTGCCCTCTTTAGCTGTACTTTGTGAGAATCTATATTGCTTTTTCCATCTCCGGCCCCCCACACACACACACAATAATGAGGTTCCACAGATCTAGTCATTCAAATTAATAAGCACCTCAGCTCTTTCTGGACAAGTCCTTCCCCAAACCATGCATTTTCATGATGAGAAGGATTAAGAATAAGAGGGTAAAGAATCAGATTTCTTAATGTGAATTTATTTTGCCTAGTTTGGGTGAAATACCAAAAATACCTGGTACCAACAGTGTAGATTATTTGCTTTATCTGATTTTGATAAACCTAATTTTAGAAGGGTGCATTTCTCCTATAACAATATGCATAATTCTTTGAAAGCAGATGAGAAATTTAAGAATATAAAAGGAAATGTTTTAATCAATTCTATTCCTAAAGAGTGAGAGACCAAAAGGAAAACTGAAACACAGTATCAAAGAATCATAATCCTGGAAAAGAATGTAAATTTAGTGATCTGTCTGAATTGGAAATTCACTAGGATATATACAAATCACCTGCTATCAAGATGGAATCTATACTGGAACAGCATTCTTAGGAGGTGATCTACCGACAGGCAGGTGATTTTCACATCTTTACTTTCTGAGCAGCAGGTATGCATATTTACCTGTCTGTTGGACAACACCATCTGGCAGTAACATGTGCAGGCAGAACTCAGCACGCCTTACATGTACAGCCTCAACTCTGCCTTCTCATTTGTTCCATGTGTGGCATTTAGTCACCAAGTCCTAAGCCTGGAACAGTTTATTTCTTTACAAGCACATTTCCAGCCTCAAAAAGATGAAAAACTATTTAATAAGGGAGGTATTACAAGGAGTGGATTACATCCTCTGAATTTGGTCTTGACCTGCCCTTCAGTTTGTTGGAAGCTAGTCTCATCTTTCATCTGTCCATCTCCAGCCCTCCCCAGTTCATCAGCTCTGCAAGGAAACATTTGCCCTATCTTTGGGCTCTCTGTCGTATCGCACGATGTTGGGACTGCATCTTTCCCCACAGAGAGCCGCCACAGACTGGCACACTGGCAATCAAATGCTCTTTGCTTTGAGCCACAGCATCAGCCCCCACTGTGCCCTTGTGAGCGCACATTTCTCCCTCAGCTGTGCTTAGGCTTGTGCCTAGGGACCTGAGCCTATAGAACTAGCTCATAAATCATTGCTTTTTCCTTTCCTTCTCACTCACAAGGTACTTCCAGTTCACTGGGTCACACAGCATATTCTCAGCATAGCCTTTGATGAACAAAAAAAATGAATGATCAAGTATCCTAATGAAAGATAAGCCAGGGAGAAAAAAATTTACAGGTAACAATACATTCTGCAATTCATACTGGTTAATTCAGCTAATTGACTACAACCTGAGATAACCAGAAAGCATGGTTTCGCAGAAAATGAAAACCTTACTTTAAAAATGTGAAGCTATGTTTGCAGGGGACATAGAAAAGTTGTAGGCTCTCAGCTGCTCATTCACATATCTACAGACTAACAGGAAAGGCTTTTAAATTGTTCCACATGTAGTACAGTCAAACTCGTAGCTTGAAGATTTATTTTATAAACAAAGGTCTTAGAAGCTTCAGCTCATTCCAGTCTCCTTCTAAGGCCAAGGAGAATTGTAATTCTTAGGACACCCAGAATCCTGGCCTCAGTGCCTACCCCAACATAAGCCCACCTGCTGTTTGAAACCAGGGGAACAGAATTCACTGGTGTTTTCCTACCTTGCTTTGCTTCTGACCCTTCCTGATTCTTCTTCCTTTCTTCCCCCTTAACTTTTTCATATTCAGAACTATGAATGCTACTCTGAGCCAATTACGTGTAGGCATCTATGTTAAACCACATTTATTTTCTTACAGCTTAAGACTATTTTGGCAGGGAGACAGTATAATATAGGTCTTAAAAGCATGGGCTCAGGAGTCAGACTGGGTTCACATTGCAAGGCAGCTACTCTCTGACTGACCTTGGGCTTGTTATTTAACATCTCAATACCTCAGTTTCCTCATCTGCTCCTTTGCTGTTATAACCTTTGGACAAGATCCTTTCTAAGTCCCAGAATTCTCATTGATTTAAAGATGCTAATAATATTGAACTCATAGGGTTGTTAACAGCATTCTATGAAATGCTATGTGAAAAATACTTGGAACCTGGCTCATAGTAAGAGCTCAACAAACGGTAGCATTTTTATTGTTTTCTATGCCTCAGAATATGGGAAATAGCTGCTCAGTCTCCAAGAAATCTATATATGCTTTGAACCTTTGAACTAAAAAGTTGCAACACCTCTTCCTTCACCATGTCCAGGGACCTGTGTGCTCCTTGACATATGCTTTACACAGATGAAGAAGGCATGGATACCTGTAATGTCACACACCACAGAGCTGCCTGAATCCAGTGGGATTTTGCCAGATAAGTTAAGTGGTAAATGCTTTGAAATACAGACTTGAAATATCAGTGAGTCTCTGTTTATTTCTCTTTAGACAGTGTCTAAACAATGAATAGACTTCACAAACACTTGGAATTACATGAGTATCCTTGGAAACTTTAAAAATGTATTTATCATGTTCTAGTAAGCAGCTCTTTAAATGTTTAACTCTGCTTCAGATAACATTAAAAAAAAAAGCAGGGGATATAATTTCAAAATGTATTTTAGTGAGTTTCTCTTAGGAAAAGTCTTAGATGGTGGAAGCACCAGAATATTTCCTTCCCAAATTCCTTCATTCAGATGCAGTTATGTTACATTTCTTGACAAATTCTGTCTTTTTTAAAAAATGTATTTAAGATTGTCATGTTACCCAATAATGCCCACGTGAAGTTCCAGATTCACATTTTTCTTTTAGAATTTGAGGACAGTGAAGACTCAGTCTCCATTGATCGGGAGCACGATTTTATAGCATGCCATGTCTTCTTTGTTTTTACTGCCAGACGCTCAGAGCCAAATTTGATTCAACTATAGAAACCATTATGAAGCAATTACACTAACTGGATGCAAAACCTCTTCCTTTGGCCTTGATTATATAACTTTCTTATATATGTCTTTGTTTAGATCTTCCTCATTGTATTCAAAGAGGCAGAGTACACATATTAAAATAAATTCCCCAAAGGACTTCCGTCAAACACATTGAGGTCTATACTCCTCCATGACTTGTGCCATGGGTTGGAATTAGACACTGAGTTTTTGTCACCCTGTAATGCATTCTGCCTTTAAGATCAAAACTAACCATGCTTATAAGGCTCAATTCCGTACCATGTCAAGTCTCATTTTGTGAGCTGGAACCACTTAGGAAACAACTTTCTCATTTGGTGCAAGTCCCCAGGAAATAAAATCATTAACATTAAAATGTTCTATATTAAATTGCTATATTACAAACCACCCACAACAAGCAGAGCAAAAAAATTTAAAAAGTTCAAAGTAACAAGCTAGTTAGTATGCCATCTCTTCCCTTATTCCTAATTATCTCAACAAATTGCTGAATCCTTAGAAACCCTCGCTGTAGTTGTCTCCACATGAACAGGAGAGAGAAAATTTGTTGTTAGAACAATGTATCTCTAGTTTAAGACTCATGTGGACCAGAAGTTTAAAACTCTTATCATTTCAACAGTACTAAACTAATAAAGAGTTCTAACTTGGAGCTGTGTATCCCTCTAGGAGGCCGTGGATTTCAGATGCTGTTCTAAAGCTGAATTAGATCTCATCATGATAGTCTCTCTACTCCTCTTTTCAGATATGTGTTACCTAGCAGCCTAGAGGCACATTAATGCTCCCCAAACAGATGGGCTTTCCTTTTATGTGTTCCTTGCCTCTTGGGCAGGAAAACCACAAATGCATTGAGCAAATTTGTGTAAAAGAGTTTTTAAATACATCCACAGCTTTTCATCTGCTCTTCAGCAGGAAGCTGGAACCTGGAAGAAATGGGCTTCTAGCACATTAAGGACTAAACGTTCTTTTCAGATCCTTATCCCTTCTGTGGTGCAGACATGCTTATTAGCAATCATTGCTGTATTCAGGAACATTTCACTCCATGCATTTCCAGTTGGCTTTCAGAAGCCTTCTGCATTAACCAGGAGTAGGCCAACTATTATAACAAACTTCCCCTCAAAATCTCAGCATCTCAATGGAATACAAATGTTTATTTCCCACTCAAATCACAGGTCAATGCAGAGGGATTTGCGGGATGGAATGGGCCTGGGTGTGTTTCCCATACTCCTTCCATCTTCCACCCATTTCTAGGTCCTTTGTGTCTTCTCCTTTTGGTTGGAATTTGGAGACTAAGACAGAGCATGGAAACTTGTGTGAGAAGTTTTCGGGTCAGGCCTGTAGGTGTCACCCATTATTCTGCCCAGGTTCTCAGTCATGTGGACACATCCATGGGTCCATGGGCAGGTAAGGCTGAGATAGGCAGTCTGGTTGAGTGCCCTGAAGGGAAAGGAACTGGGAATTGAGGAGCACACAGCAGTCCCCTCCTCTCATTTTGTTGCCCACAATTTTCTATCTTCATTACATTAGCCATTTGTGGCAAATAGGCTATTTGCTAGGAATTTACCCCAGTAAGGAACAATATGTTCAGTTTGTTCTTTGATTCTATTTTACCCATGTTTCCAAAGTTTCTACCTTCACCATCAATACCTACCATGACCTGTGATTCACATAAGTTTTGTTTGTTGTTCCTCTCAAATCAGTTTCTCTCAACCAGGTTCAAAGTGTCTCCCTTGGAGGAAAAACTGACATGCCTGTATGGGGCAAGGAAAGAGAATGCAGTGGGATAAATGTTAAGAAAAAGTAAATTGCTGAGGCTGCGAAAAACGGAGAGTGCGCTGCAGTGCGTTTCCTGTCGTTGTTCCCAGGAAGGGACATGGTCCAAGCTTGTAAGAGTTTTTACTTGTTTAAGAGACCCGGCAGTCTGCACTGATAAGTAAAATGTCTTCATTTGCAAATGTTGGCCACTAATTAAACTATCTTTAAACCTCCAAGCAAGCCAGTCAAAACATACCTGAGGGCTGGACTTAGCTGGTAGGCTACCATTTTGCAACCTCTCTTTTAACTTTTCTGCCCTGGTGAATAAAGACAAGTGTTCAGGATATCAGCGCACCGAACCCCAGCCCTTTCCAGTGGAGATGAAGGATGCCTTCTACTTTCTCACAGGCCTGGTATTAGGAATTTAAGGACTTTCATCTCCACAAGGGTAACTAAGACTCAGAACTCCATATGTTGAACACCCTTGCTATTTCTTTGCAAGTGTTAAAAATACAAGATGTATGTGAAAAAGTCAAAGTCCTTTTTCAATTAAAAAAGGAAAGGGTTGGTGGATCAAACTTTGATGCTACGTAGTGGAAAACTGATATTTGGGTACGTGTACATAAGTGTAGTCTGGTGTGTGTGTGTTGTGTGTGCGTGGTATGGTGTGTGTGCATATGTGGTATGGTGTGCATGTTAATGGTGTGTTTGGTGTATGGTACATGTGGTGTGGGTGTGCGCATGCTGTGTGCTCACATAGTCAGTGGAGGTTGTCTATACTTAAAGTGGCATATACTTTTAGCCAAATTAGTAAGAGTGCCTGATAGATATACATAATTTTATAATGTTTTGTTTTCAAAATCATGTTAAGGAGTGGTAAAAATTGGAAGGGAAGAAGAGAGGAGAAAGAAAGGAGCATGGTCCTTTGAAAAACGTTGCCTTAAAAACCACTTAGTAGCCACAAAAAGACTAATACCAATAGAAACGAAAATGGGAGAGGTGGACAGACATCCTGAGGACTATCCAGCAGTGATTCGGGTAGGCCGGCAGGGAGTCAGTTCCTATTTCGCTAAGCAACAAAGCAATCCCAACATCCTTCTTTAGGGATAAAACGTGCCAGGAATCCCTCACTGAGTACAAAGTTGACATTAGATGACTTTAACGTTCCCTTGCAACACTGAGATTCTGAGACCACCAGGATCGCATTTGCAAAGAGAGAAAAATTACAACGTAAAACAAGTACCAAATTAAAAGGACATAGAAAAATACTCAAACAAATACATAAGCCCTTAAAGGGAAGGATATGAATTAAGAGAGGGATAACAGATAGTAATTAACAGAAATTTGAGGTTAAAGGACACCAAATACTATAAAATCATAAAAGGAAATAAAAAAAAGTGTGTGTGTGTGTGTGTGTGTGTGTGTGTGTAGGATTGCTTCTAGAAACCTGTGCTATATACAACAAGACTTCGTTGGAGGTCTGACCTTTGTGCGCTTTCCAGCCATATCCTTTCTTGCTTAGGAGCCACATCTGTTCTCCCTACATATTGTCCAAGAGCTCAGGTTTCCAGCCTAAGACACACTGTCTACATTTAGTAACAGATGCAGTACAATTTCAATGAATTTGCTTAAAGTTATTTTGTTTTTATTCATTCACTAACATTTCCTTTTAAACATCATTTCTCATAAACAGAAATATTGCACATATCTTATGTACCATGGGCAGGTTTCATTCTATAAATCTCTTCCCCACAATATAGCTCAAATTTTAGAACTCATTCCTTTTCTAAGAGACTGGTCTGCTGTTACCAATAGAACAACAAAACTTTGCATTTTGTAACTAGTCACTTTCTAGAGAAAGCCTTTGAGATAGTGTTTATAATTTCTTGAACTTTATTGTTCATTATATACTTAATTTTTTAATGTATGTTGTGAAACTTGGCAAAGTCCTGGCCCATAGTGATACGAACCCTCAATAATTAAATGTAAATTATTCGTTGTTGTTTACTTAATTAATGTAAGTTTAACCAAGTTTTCTATAAATAAAGAGCTAAATATTTTAAATCTGTATATATTTGTGGAGACTTTGGAAATTGCTTAACTTTCATTAGTTAATGATACAGATTTCTGGAATATAAGTATATAAGAACCTTATAATGACATAGATATTTACTCTAAAACCCTCTGATAGTAAAAGATAGTAACTTACATGAACCCCAAAAATTTGAGACTCAATCCCACTGACCTTTTCGCTTTTATTTGAGAAAAAATAAGTTCTATTACCTTCATTTTTTTCAAACCACCCCAAAAAATCAGAGAAACTGAAATTTAAGGTAAATCTTACATTCCTTTAGTTATATACAAAATTTTGTTAAGACAAGTGAATTCAAGGATTACATCATAAAAATAGTAGCGTGAGGTGAGCCTCTTGAAATTTCCCCTGGAATTTACAACAAATTGAATAACTATAATTCCACAAAGGACTCCCTGTGCAGAAGGCAAGACTAAGAGACATGCAACTGAAATCCTCTAAAGGTGGGCAAATTGGGCAAGTAGCACAGGAGAGAAGTGGGAAGGGGGGGATGTGGGCCGACCAGGCGCAGGACGCAGACCGAGCTCGGTTCTCCGAGCTCCCTGCATTCTGGAGCTACTGCAGCTGTGGGAGAGGGAAGAACTCAGACTGCTAGGGCTCCATTTATGGCCCACAATCCCACCTGAGGGATCAGCATATAATACAGCTGAACTCAACGCTCACAGCAGAGACCTCAGAGAAAAGACTGAGGGAAGAAGGATGAAAAAAGAGGTTTAAGCCTACACTGCCAAGCAGAGGACAGAAGGCTTAGGCACTGAACCTAGCCACCCCCTCCCACCCTTCCAGACTTACCCCAACCCACCTTCCTAGTGCAAGAAGCAGAACAATAGCAGTGTCAGATCAAAAGAACAGAATATTTGAAGTTCTAAGAATGGCAGCCAGCAGCCACGGACTCACAGCCTAACTAGTTCCAACGAAGGGGAAGGAGCCTTGAGTGCAGGACAGGCTATGCTGTTGGTCTCCACCATTCCTCTGGGCTACCTCTCACAACCCACGCTGCCCCTATCCCCACTTATCTGGGTGGATCCCTGCAGGGGTAAACAAGACGCTGAGACACACAGGTTCCAAAACTGGTGCAGGAAGAACTTTGGAACTTCAGAAGCTCTCCACATTCCCCCACGGAAAGGGTGCCCTGTGACCCAGGCGAACTGTTCACAGAGGAGAAGGATGCCTTCTAGGGAATCCACCCATTGTGTGAGAAGCCAGACGAGAGCAGAGAAAATATAACACTACAGTGTGAAGGAGAATAAAAGGCTGCAGTTGGAAAGAAACTAAAGCATTCTACCAACACCTACTGGAAAGCAAAGAAAAGACCTCTTCTCACCAACCTGTTGCAGAACCCACTCCTGTAGATGCCTAGGAAGAAAAATAATAATTCACTAATTGCCAGGGTAACAAGACAGCTAAGAAAGAAAATGAAAAATCTCCAAAAAATGAACTTAAAGACATAGAAATATGTGACTTAAATGACAGAGAATTCAAGATTGCAGTTCTGAAAAAAACTCAACAAAATGCAAGAAAACACAGACAGGCAGTTTAATGAACTCAGAAACACAATCAAAGAACAAAATGAACATTTTATCAAAGAGATTGAAATTTTAAAACAGAACCAAATGGAATTTCTGGAGATTAAGAACTCAACAAAAGAAATGAAGAATGAAATAGCCAGCTTAGGTAGTAGAGTTGACCAGATGGAGGAAAGAATCAGTGACATCGAAGATAGAAATATGGAAATGACACAAATGGAAGAAGAGAGAGACTTGAGACTTAAAAGACAGGAAAGAACTCTACAAGAACTTTCTGACTCCATCTGAAAGAGCAATGTAAAAATAATAAGCATACCAGAAGGAGAAGAAAGGGAGAAGAGAACAGAGAGTTCAAACAAAGAGTTGATAAGAATATCTCAAACTTGTGGACAGAACTGGATCCTCGAATCCAAGAAGCAAATAGAACACCTAATTACCTCAGTCCAAACAAGCCTTCTCCAAGGCACATTTTATTGAAGTGTCAAGAATTAACGACAAAGAAAGAACCCTCAAGGCAGCCAGGGCAAAGAACAGGGTAACCTACAAAGGAAAACCCATTAGGTTATCATCAGATTTTTCAGCAGAAACTCTACAAACCAGGAGGGAGTGGAATCAAATATTCAAACTACTGAAAGAGACAAATTATGAGCCAAGAGTAATATGTCCAGCAAAGCTATCCTTTTTAGATATGAAGGAGGAATAAAGACATTTCCAGACATACAGAGCTAAGGGAATTTTCTAACACATGACCAGCACTACAAGAAATACTGAAGGTTATTCAACCTGAAACAAACAAACAAACAAAAAGCAAAAGAATTCAAAATCATGAGCAGTATTACAAACAGACAGAAGCAGGAAATCACAACCTCTTAAAAAAAAACTTGAAAAAGAAAGAAGACAACTTGCTATTGCAGCATAGGAACCAACTCACAATAGGGATAATGTGTGACAACAAAAACATAAAAGGGGAGAGAGTAAAGGTCTGAACCGGCACAAGGGAATGGAAAAAGTAAGCATACTAAAGAAAATGGAATACTCTAAATATGAAATTTCTTTTACATAAACTTAACAGTAACCACGCAAACAAAATCCAGAACTGAAATATGTAACATAATAAAAGAAGAAACAGAGGGAAAAATCATAGAATACCACCACACTGAAATAATAGACAGCAACAAAAAGGCAAAAACAAAAAAACAAAAACAATGCAGACACAGTCGTACCAGAACACCAAAGATACAATGGTAGGAAATTCTCCTATATCAATAATCACCCTAAATGTAAATGGACTGAACTCACCAATAAAAAGGCACAGAGTAGCAGATTGGATCAAAAAACTAAACCCAACAATATGCTGCTTCTAAGAGACACATCTCAGCTACAAGAACAAATAAAGACTCAAAGTGAAAGGGTGGAAATAGACACTCCAAGCAAATTGTATCCAGGGAAAAGCAGGTGTATCCATACTGGTATCAGATGAAACAGACTTCAGGGTGAAAAAGGTAACAAGAGATAGAGATGAGCATTTCATAATGGTAAAGGGGACTATACAACAAGAAGACATATCAGTCATCAATATTTATGCCCCCAATTAAGAAACACCAAAAAATACCAAGCAACTACTAACAGAACTAAAGGGAGAAATTGACCAAAATACAATAATAGTAGAGGACTTAAATACATCATTGACAGCTATGGATAGATCATCCCAACAGAAAATAAATAAAGAAATGTCAGCCCTAAATGACACATTAGGTGAAATGGACATAATTGACATTTATAGAGCACTTTATCCTAGACCATCTTTATCCTATACATTTTTTTTCTAGTGTATGTGGAACATTCTCAAGGATAGACCATATATTGGGACATAAAACTAGCCTAAGGAAATTTAAGAAGATTGAAATCACCCCAAGCATATTCTCTGAACACAAGGCTTTGAAATTAAATATCAACTGCAAAAAGAAAGCAGGAAAAACCACAAATATGTGGAGATTAAAAAACATACTTTTAAAGAATAACTGGGCCAAAGAAGAAATAAGAGGAGAGATCAAAAGATACATAGAAACAAATGACAATGAAAATACTTCCTACCAAAATTTTTGGGATGCAGCAAAAGTAGTTTTAAGAGGGAAATTTATATCATTACAGGACTATCCCAAGAAAGAGAAAAATCACAGATAAATAGCCTCACGTTACATGTCAAAGAACTAGAAAAAGAAGAACAAATGAAACCCAAGGTCAGCAGAAAGAAGGAAATAATAAAAATTAGAGCAGAACTCAATGAAATAGAGAACAAAAAACAATAGAAAAAATTAATGTGACAAAGAGTTGGTTCTTTGAAAAGATCAATAAAATTGACAAACCCTTGGCTAGATTCACTAAGATAAAAAGAGAAAAGACACAAATAAAAAAAAATCAGAAATGAAAGAGGGGAAGTTACCACGGTTAACACAGAAAAACAAGGATAATCCAAGAATACTATGAAGGATTACGTACCACCAAATTCAATAACCTAGAAGAAATGGACAAGTTCTTAGAAACATATAGCCTTCCTAGGCTGAATCACAAAGAATTAGAAAATCTAAATAGACTGATCGACAGTAAGGAAATTGAATCAGTCATCCAAAACGTTCCCCAAAGCAAAAGTCTGGGACGAGATGGCTTCACTAGTGAGTTCTACCAAACCTTCAAAAGGATCTAATACCTGTCCTACTCAAACTTTACCAAAAAATTGAAGAAGAGACAATACTCCCTAACTCATTTTATGAGGCCAACATTACCCTGATACCCAAACCTGGTAAGGATAACACAAAAACAGAAAATTACAGACCAATATCACTGATGAATACAGATGCGAAAATCCTAAACAAAATTCTAGCAAATCGATGCAACAATGCATGAAAAAGATTATATATCACGACCAAGTGGGGTTCATCCCAGGGGCACAAGGATGGTCCAACATACACAAATCTATCAATGTATACACCACATAAACAAAAGAAAGAACAAAAATCATATGATTATATCAATAGATACAGCAAAAGCGTTTTACAAGATAAAACATCCATTTATGATTAAAACACTTAATAAAAAGGGTATAGAAGAAAAATACCTTAACATAATAAAGGCCATATATGACAAACCTTCAGCTGTTATCATAATTAATGGTGAAAAACTGAAGCCCTTTGCTCTATGTTTAGGAGCACTACAGGGCTGCCCCCTATCACCTCTGCTTTTCAAGCTTTTCAACATAGTATTGCAAGTCCTAGCTAAAGCAATCAGGCAAGAGAAAGAAACAAAAGGCATCAAAATTGGGAATGAAGAAGTTAAACTGCCACTTTTTTCAGATGACATGATGCTATATATAGAAAACCCTAGAGACTATTAGAAACAATAAATGAATACAGTAAAGTTGCCAGCTACAAAATCAACATACAAAAGTCCATTGCATTCCTATATACTAACAATGAAATCTCAGAAAATGAAATAAAAAAATAATAATTTTGCAATTGCAACAAAAAGAATAAAATACCTAGGAATAAACTTAACCAAGGATGTGAAAGACCTATATACTGAAAACTATAGGATATATTTAAAAAGAAATTGAAGAAGACACAAAGAAATGGACAGATATTCCCTGTTCATGGATTGGAAGAATCAACATAGTTAAAATGGCCATATTACCCAATGCAATGTACAGATTTAATGCAATTCCCATCAAAATCCCAATGGCACTTTTTAAAGAAATAGAACAAAAAAATCATCAGATTTGTATGGAACCACAAAAGACCCTGACTAGCCAAAGCAATCCTAAGAAAAAATAACAATGATGGAGGTAACACACTCCCTGACTTTAACTTGTAGTACAGGGCTACAATAATCAAAACAGCATGGTATTGGTAGAAAAACAGACACACAGACCAATGGAATAGAATTGAAAACCCAGAAATGAACCCACAAATATATGGACAGATAATTTTCGACAAAAAAGTCAAAGATATACAATAGAGAAAAGACAGCCTCTTCAATAAATGGTGCTGGCAGAATTGGAAAGCCACGTGCAAAAGAATGAAACTAGATCGCTGTCACTGTGTACCAAAATTAACTCAAAATGGATCAAAGACCTAAACATAAACCTGAAACAATAAAATGCATAGAAGAAAACATAGTTACTAAACTTATGGACCTTGGGTTCAAAGAGTGTTTTATGAATTTGACCCCAAAGTCAAGAGAAGTAAAAGCTAAAATAAATTAATAGGAATATATGAAACTAAAAATCTTCTGCACAGCGAAAGAAGCCATCAACAAAATAAAGAGGCAATCAACCGAATAGGAGATTTTCGCAAACTACACCTCCGATAAGGGGCTAATATCCAAAATATATAAGGAACTCATACAACTCAACAACCACAGAAAAACAAACAATCCAATTAAAAAATGGGCAGAGGACCTGAACGGACATTTCTCCAAAGAAGACATACAAATGGCCAATAGACATGAAAAAGTGTTCAACATCGCTAATCATCAAAGAAATGCAAATATAACCCACAATGAGATATCACCTTACACCAGCTAGAATGGCCATCATCAACAAGAAAAATCAGAAGAAGTGTTGGAGAATCTGTGGAGAAAAAAGAACACTCATACACTGTTGGTGGGAATGAAGATTGGTGCACCCACTATGGAAGGCAGTGTGGACTTTCCTCAAAAAATTACGAATAGAATTACCATATGACCCAGCAATCCCTCTCCTCGGTATCTGCCCCAAAAATCTGAAAACATTTTTCCATAAAGATATTTCTAATGTTCATTGCAGTTATATTTACGGTGGCCAAGTCATGGAAACAACCAAAGTGTCCTTCGATAGATGATTGGATAAAGAAATTGTGGTATATATACACAATGGAATAGTATTCTGCCATAAAAAAGATGAAATAGTAGCATTTGCGACAACATGGATGGGTCTTGAGATTATTATGCTAAGCAAAATAAGTCAGACAGAAAAAGTAGAGAACCATATGATTTCACTGATATGTGGTATATAAAACTGAAAACAACAAAAGAACAAGACAAACAAATGAAGAAACAAAAGCTCATAGACACAGACAATAGTTTAGCGGTTACCAGAGGGTAAGGATGGATGGGAGGTGGTAAATGAGGGTAGAGGGGATCAAATATATGGTGATGGAAAGAGAACTGACTCTGGGTGGTGAACACACAATGTGATACATAGATGATGTATTGCAAAATTGCACACCTGAAATCTATGCAACTTTACCAACCATTATCACCCCAATGAACTTCAATTACAAGAAAAAAAGAAAAGAAAAAAAGGAAAAGATATTTTGGGGGAAAAAAGGCAAGTGAACTCTTCTGAAAGGAATGGACAATTATAAAATGCCAAAGAATTGAATTGAAACAGAGAATTGACAATTTTTTTGTTGCCCCGTTAACACTACAATATGCTTAGTGCCTAAGGAGGATATCCACCTATGGTTCTGAATGTTCCACTTGGTCAATGAAAACAATCTGGAGAAGAACTCTCCTAAAACACCCATGCTACCCACACAAATTTGGATTCCTTTTTAGTTGCCATTTAGGATTAAGAATCCAAAGGAGAAAGCCAGGAACTGCATATTCCCCCAAAACAAACCAGCACCACCAGCCACAACCAAAGAACCGTAGAACCATACCAAAAAGAGGGGAAACAAGGGGAACTAGAGACAAGGAGGAGTTGGCAAAACCCCAGTTGAGAACAACCAGGTTGACTAGACGCCCCATGTTCTCTCCAGGTGCTGCTTCTGCTCACCTCTGTATCAGGCCTTATTTCCAGCTTACAAGGGAAACACAAGCACAGGTAGAATGACAAAAAAATCATATCTATTGATTATAGAATGAAACAAGTTTTGTGAATTCCCTTTGGAACAGGAGAAACATACAGCAGGGTAATTCCCACTTTATCGAAAATCCTTCCTATATAAGAATTCTTCATAAAAACTAATCCTAGAAAAGAAAATGTAGAAGAACTTGCCAGGAAGGTGAAGACCTGAGGTTTTATCATTTTTCTTCACTATTTGCATGGAATGCCTGAACTGTAACTGGTGTTGGTTTCTAGCTAATGTTTTATCTTTGGGTGCATTAAGCAAAAATGTCTGCTAGTCATGGTTAGCTCAGTAAAACCTGGCAGCTTAGAAATGTAATACTATTTTGGAGTTATGAAGTCCAAAAGACTGTGTGTGAATTTAAGCAATTATCACAATAACTATTTTCACCATTATTGCAATTAATGTTTAGTAACATAATATAATAGTGATGGCCTTGCACGATGCTTACATTAACTTAATTTAGCAAAATTTTTATGTATCCATAGTATTAATTTAATGTAAATTCTTGAGATTGTTTGAAAACCTTTGGAACATTTACTAATTTAGAATTCAAGGCTAAATAGTACTTCTTGGTATTACAGATATTTTTGAAGCTCTTGCAAATGGACCTTGAGCAGGACACCCAGGGTACTCATCCACTTTTAACCAAGGTACAAATTTTTTAGTCTAGGAAGGTTCTGCTCTTCAGCTGAGTATGCTGCTGTGAGGGGAAGAGGTACAACTGCCTGACAGGTCAGCCTCATCCAGGGTTGCGGGTGTCACAGCCAGTTCATCCTCAGTATGTGAAGAGGAAAATATATGGCTAAGACACTTAGAAAACTGATGCAAATTGGTTTCAAAGAAAATTTTCCTGCTATTTTATTCATTCATTCACTTAAGCATTCTTTTATTCCTTAAGTCATGAAATATCTATTGATGTCCATCCTCTGCTCAGAGCTGCAGACATAATTCTGAAGAGTAAGGAGAAGCAAAAGAAAGGAAGAGGAGAATAATAAGAATGAGGCTAAAATGACAGCAGACATAATTACTGAGCATTTGTTATGTGTCAAATACTACGCTGAGTGCATTATCTACTGTATACTAGATGCAGTATTTCATTGACTCCTCTCACCTCCTTCAACTAAATACTATTATTTGTGTCCACTTTTCAGATGAGAAAACTGAAGTTCACTCAGGGTAAGTAACTATCCAGGTCAAATGGCTAGTAAGTGCCTGACTTTGTTTTAGAACCCAAGACTGATTTAAGAAGCAATACCTTATTATGCTAAAGACTGTGGTCTCTGGAAACAACAACCAGGGTTCAAATTCTGCATCAGCCTCTTACTGGCTGTGTAACATTGGGAAAGACAACTAGCCTCTGACCCAGTTACTTCCGGAGTTGTTATGAAGATTAGATGAGTTAGTATATGTAAAACACTCAGTATTCTGGCACATAGTATGCACTACAAAGTATTTTTTATTATTCCAAAGCCCATACTCGTAACTATCACTCTCCTGTCCTCATGGAGCATAGAGTCTCGCCGAGGATCAAGATCCATGGATAAACCATTACAATGCAGTGTGTTAAGGGCTCGGAGAGGACAAGTGTAGGGCACTAATGGAATGTGCTGGCAGTCTGGAATCCAGACTTGGAGCTTCAGGGAATGCTTCCTAGAGCAAGTGACGTCTAAGTAAAAGAACTGAAGAAGTAGGAGATGAGAGCTAACTGAGGGTTCGGGGACTTGGGACCTCTGTTCAGGGAAGGCTAATTGTTTCTGCGAAACATAAGATTTAAAAATTAATTCAGGGAATTATTGCAAGTCTTTACTAGTGTTGTCCTGACTACTGAAGCAGAAAATAACACGCTTGACAAATATAGTATAAATAATAACCTAACTATTGCATCCGGAATTAGCATTTCAAACATCGAGAATTTTAAAAGTACTGTTGATAACTATTGATTGATATTAAACACCATTATTATTGACACTGTGTATTTACAATACACAAAAATATCAACTTTCTCATTGTTTTCCTCTTGCCTACTAGTCCTTTTTTGTCCTTCCTTGCCTCTGTCCCCTCTGCTACCCACTGACATTCCCCAGTGACAGTATTCATATTAGGTTTAAGTGCCTGCTATAAAACTCAGGGGATGTGAAGTACAGCATAGGGAATAGAGTCAATGAATTGTAACAGCTATATGCGATGTCAGAGGGGTAGCAGACTGCGGGTGGAGTATTGTCGCTTTGTGAGGGGTGTGGATGTCTGACTGTTGCGTTGTTTTGTGCACCTGAAACTAACAAAAAAAACCGCTTTGTCATTTTGGTGTGTCTAATGGCCTCAGTCATGCCCCAGTGGGGAAAAATGACAGCTTAAGTAATGGAAAGCAATAGGGAAGAAGATACTCATAAAAACATACCACTGTCTAGTTTTTCTCTGGCACATTGTGAAGCATGTAAGACTTAGCATTCCTGTCTGCTCTGTACTCATCATTTTCTTCCTTTCTATAAGAACATCTCAATATTTAAAATGTAGTATTTTCATCCAAAACAAAATTAATAACATAATATGATTCCAATCAAGGCTATTATGAGCTCTAGCCTGATCCTAGATGTAGAAACCCAGGTATGTGAAGCCCATATTTCCTTACCTCTTCACAAGAGAAAGCATTGTACCTCATCACTCAATCCAGGATGAGGCAATCTACACAAAAGCAAAGGGAGAGAGATATTGCTTTTGTTAGCACTGAGTATCAGTTTCCAACTGCCATAAAAAGAAAAATGGAGCGTCCCTCTCCCCTGCAACAGAAGAAAAGCAAATGCTAAACATTTCCATTACAAAATTTCAATTACACAAAATAAATTTTTAAGTGAAATTTCACTTTTTTTCTGTGGGAAAAAAAAAAAAAAAGACTTGTGCTTTTTAAAAATTCCTCAAGGAGAGAGTACTCCTTGTGAATACTGCCTGATTTTCTGTAAATTGTATTTTACGTGTTCCTGCTTTGTTGTTTGTGGCAAGGCGGCAAGGCCAGAGGTACACAACGTCCTATTTGAGGGGACACACCTGCTCTCTGTGAGGAACTTAAAGTGTGATGGTGGTTATGACAGTTTATCTCTCCTTTCTGTGTTTGCAACGAAAGGCTTGTGTGCAAAGTCCAGAGAGTCCTCTTTCTTTTTCATGATCTTTCTATTTTCTATCCTTTTGCTCATTAGAACACAAACTCATTCAAATCTCTTTTCTTCTAACGGAATCTAATGGTACACTTGCAAAATCACAGTGTAAGTTTGTTGAGTTATATTTAAAAGCTGATTACCTCCTACTTGACCAGTATTTTTTCCATGAGAAAACCTAGGAATGTCTCACAATATAAATATGAAAATACTCCAGGCCAATGTGTACCACAGTTTTAGCCATATTTTCACTTATAAAGCACTGTGCACTGAAATTGTGTTTTTGATATTTCCATCCTATTAATTTATAAAAATACATGCGATGAGGATACAACCAGGATAACTGAGGAGGGCAGATACTTGCATGATCCCTCCCTGCTCTGAACACGTTGGCTGTGGTATTTCAGTCAATCCATGTAAGCACTGAGAGCCATAGGTGGCCCAGCCCACCTATGGAACATGTGTATTTGGGGAGTGAATAATCACTATCATTAAAATATCCATTATTGTGCTTTGCAATCCACACTGCTGCTCTTAAAGAGTGCGCTGATCCTACATGAAATGACCCAGACTTCAATTTTCTGATCACGATGCCTGATGTACAGCTTTACTATTTCCTCTTGGGCTATTTTAATGTCAACAGTCACTACTTTGTACTATTTCCAGTTTGATTATTAAGAGTCTTTCTGAGTTTGAGGTTCTTAATCTATTGGAGACTTCTAAGAGAAGGGCTGATGGCTGAAGATTTGTGACTTCTATTTTGATGCTCAGAAGCCTTTTTCTGTTTTGTTCCTGATTCTCAGCGGTGATCTGGATAGTTGGGGTTTTCAGATAAATGAGGGATTTGCTGTAAGAGGCTGTAGTGTTTGAAATGGGAACTTTGTGCCTGAGAGTAAGCAATTCTGAATATGAAAGTATGTTTCCTATTAAAATAATCTGGCTGTCTGTATCTTAGACATACCAAGGTTAAAATTAATTCTAATTCTACTTTGACATGAATTTGACCAAAATCAAATGTTTTTATTATGAAAACATATCCCCAAAATAGCTTTCTTTTCACTTGATGCCAAATGATTATTATTACCTTATTTCTAAAATCTTTTACAGATCTCATGTTACTAGAATATGGCTATGGAAATATACAACTCTTTATTTATTTTTCAACACATATGAACTTGATTTTAACTAAAAAAAAAGCACATATTTGAAGCAAATGAGCAAAACATTGAAGCATATGAACAAAAGAACACTTAAATTATCGTGGTTATTCAATCAGTTTATGATTATGGCAAACATTTCCAGTAAAAAACATTTGTTGAACACATGCTTGGCAGTCATCCAAAATAGTTTCATAGAAAAATCAAGAGGATAAAAACTCAAAGTGCCTTTCACGTAAGTTTCTGTTAAGCCTACAATGTAGAAATAATATAGTTGTAGAAATATCAAGTAATAATTAGTTATTTCATCTTTTTATATTTAATACAAATTTTTAAATTATTGGTAGAAACATCCAAATCAAAATCTACTGTAAAATATTCCTGGGCAAACTAAAGTACAGAAACATCGCTGACACATTGTACATAGTCCACACTGAAGGTGATTTTTTTACTAAATCTCTCACTTTCTAGGCAATTTGGTATCATTGAACAAAATGAAGAACTAAATCAATTAGCCAGATAATTCTGGTCTGAAATAAAGGTAAATTACTTCTTTTCCTGATTTCAATTATAATATAGACTCATGGAGAAAATTCAAGTAATATAGGTGATCTTCTATGGATTAAAATTTTGATGAAATCCATGTCACAAAGCAGTCAGCTGATTATAAACTTGAGGAAGTTTAAAAGAGTGTGAAGAAAGTAAACATTACTCCTAATCGCTCCACTCAGAGTTAGGCCTCCTGACATTTAGAACATCTTTCTAATCATCTCGCTACACACGTACATGCATGGATAGAATCGCCCAAACAATTTCAAATAAATGGAATTATAAGTATTATTACATAATCTTCTTTTAAATCAAGGTGTCATATAGCCCTTTCCCTGGTTATAAATATAGATATATGTCTTCTCTTAGAGTTACATAGTATTCTAATACATGGCTTGGCCATAGTTTATTTAACCAATTCTGTATTAATGGATTTTTAGGTAGCTTGCAGGACTGATTATTTTAAAAAATAAATACTGTGGTGAACATCCTTGTACCTCTTGCAAATCTGACTACTTATCTTATGGGAAATGCTCAGAAAATTTCTTTTATGTGTTGGAAACCCATGGACATACCCAAGCAATGATTTTTCGTTTCTCATGGAAAGTGGAATTGACATTGCCCATTGCCTATGATCTTATGCAACTAGTGCAAGGATCTGTGCAGCCCTTTCCAGAGCAGAAAAAATATTTTTACTACAAGAAACAGAGCATTTAATGTTTCAAATGTCCCTCTGAAAAGCCTGTTTTTAGTCTTCATAGATATAGTTTTGCTTTTGTGTATGGTAGTATACTGATCTTGGAGAGAAGAAAAAAGATGAATTTCACCCAACATAGCTCAGCTAAATAATGATGGCTTTGATCGCACTTGTCTCTTTAGAAAGGACAGTCTTATATTTTAAGGAATTATGTTTGAAGCAGTAATGTTATTTTCAGATGAACCTTTACCTCTCAGGAAAAGGTTTTTGTTTGTTTGTTTTTTTCTGGGTCTTCTTGTTAATAAAAATAAATCAAATATTTGGATTGTTTGCCTTTACTTGCTTTAAAAATAAAGAGTCAAGAAAAATGTGAAGAAAACATTTCTAAGATCACTGAGTGGTTTTAAAGAATAGAATGAAGGCTTTATGCTAAAGCAGTAAGTAGACACAATTATGCTGATTTGTTTTAAGAAGCTCCAAAGGGGAAAGAAAGACATTACTCTGAGACTGATGTAAAGAAGCCAAGAATCATTTAGAGCTTCCAGAAAACTGGGATAAAATCAATAGGAAAAAGGGGTCTTTGTTTACAATGGAATTTGAAATTCAGATGTAAAGGTTAGTAAGTCTCTGGAGCTCCCTGAAGAATTGCTGAGTGAGTGAGTGAGTGAATGAGTGAGTGAGTGAGTGAGATTTGGGGAGGCAGAGGAGAACAGAGGGAGGAAGGAGGTGTAATAAATCTCAGACAGTTTCAATGAAAGAGGAAGCCATGGGTAAATCCTTCAAGCAACTAGAATTTATCATGAGAGATATTCATGAATATTATATAAGGATTTTTCAAGTTTTTTTCTCTTCCTTCAGGTCAGCTGAGTTTTTCTTAGTGGAAATACTTGGTCTTTGATTTACTGTAGCTTTGTTATTACAGTAGCGATCTATACAGAGGTATATTCATATTGACCTCTTCTTTTGATCTCGTTACTGAATGGTAAGATTAAGAGGGATCTCTAAAATTCACCCAGACCTTCCATTCCTGGAATGGCCAGCTAAATTATTTAGATCAACCCTCTTGCTAGAAACAATGAAAATGGGGCTAGTAGTTTTTTCCAGGGGAAAATAAAAGGGTTTTATGTTGGGATGGTACATATGGAGCCTTCTGGGGTTCTGGCAATGTTCTCTTTCTTGATCTGAGGTTTCCCAGGTAATAATTACATCTCTTGATTGATCTGGGTGGTGGTTACTTGTTTTTGCATTGTTCTGTATGTAATTTATATGTCACAAAAATTTTTTTAGTTACCTAATTCGGCCCTCAACCTTCAGGCAGGTAGGTTTTGCCCACTCAAGTTATACTTTCATTGTCCATGAATAAAAGTATTGTCTTCCTTTAGGATCCAAACAGCACTCTCAAATCCCACTGCCTAGCAGCTTTAGTAACCTTATCTATCAAATTGAAAACTACAGAACTCAAGCTGAAATATTGAAAATATTTCCATGAAAATTTTTATCTAGTGCATTAAAGTTTATGAGGTGGCCAATTAGAATCATTTGTGATATGTGTAGGCTCCATTGTTTCTACTACCACAATATTATTTTAGCAAAAATTCCTATTCCTCTCATACAATTGTTTTAAATCCTCATACAACTGCACGAGGAAGTTTTAATTTCTGAAAATTTTCCACAAATCAAAAAGTAATGACATGGGTTTTCTCTTGTTGCTGCCGTTGTTTTTGTTTGGTTTTGGGTTTTTGTTGTTTTTTGGTTATTTGTTTGTTTTAGAATTGTAATCAAAAGTTTGAGTCTCTGCATTTAACCAAAAGATATTTGGAGTAGAAACTCTGAACCTATTATGGAAAATCATTATATCATTATCATCATAAGAATAGTTTCATCAACCACAGCTGAACTTTGTTGAACACTTGCTATGTACAGGTATTATGCTATTTACAGTATTTACAGTTATCTGTAACTGTATTTACAGTTATCTCACTTAATATACAAATCCTGTGAGGCATGTAATACAATTAGTCAGCACCATTTTTTTAGACTAGAAAACTGGAAGCCATAAAATTTAAGTATCTTGCTCAATATCAGACCTCTACTAAATAGTAGGGCTGGGATTTCAATTCAGGTCTATCTAACCCCAAAGTCATAGTTCATAATCATTGTTCTGTGTCCTAGACAAATCATAAGCAAATTGATATTGGATCATTGGAGATCACATTAGAGATCCCAAAACATAAAATTGAAAGTAAGATAAGAAAAATTGAAATCTGATGGGCCATTTTCTCTTTGTATTTCTTATATCCCTGCATTCTCTGAGTCCATATTTTCTTGAAGAATTGGTTACTCCTACTATTTTCCTTTTTGTATTTATAATATTATCTGGTTAGTCAGCTGCTCCTAGAATGTAAATTAAAGTTTCATCTCCAAGTGAAATTGGAAATAACCACCCTGAAGAAATGATAAATTTATTTTTTTAAGGTGAAGGCAGAGCAGATTGCAGTAAAATTGCCTGATAACTCTATTTTCCTAGTTGATATGGCGATATGATATCAAATTTGATTCCAGTGAGACAAAGTTCCTCAATTTCTGTCTAGTCTTAAACTCAATGGTACATCAACCAGAATTTAGTTAACAATAATTTATGTAGAGAATATATGGTAGTGATATTTGGCCTATAAAAAAGGAGGTAAAGTCAACATTACATAAACTGAAGTGATGAGGTTATTTACAAAGTTGCTTTATTCTGTTAACAGGATTCATTTGAATTGCTCAAAGTGATGAAATGGAGAAGTGATCTACTACTCCTATATACTTAAAGTCTTTAAGCATGGCACTAATCCCTGCTTTTTCTGCAAAGTATGATACTGTTTTGGCCAGTGTGTGTGTGTGTGTGTGTGTGTGTGTGTGTGTGTGTGTGTGTGATGGTGGTAGATGGGGAGTGGAGATTGTTCCAGAGGCATCTACTTGTCCTTGCTCACTATGATAGCTTTTAGTCCACAAGCTAAGGAGCTAATGTGAATTTCTTGTCATCTATCAAATATGTCCATTCCAATTAAACAACTGGAAACTGGGGAAATTGTCCCTGGTTATGTCTGTGGACTAACCTACTGTGAGCTAGACCTTGACCAAGAATCCATTTGTTACCCAGCTCTCTTATACTCCACTCTAACAGAGAGACTATGAGGAGTCTTCATATGTCAATGGCGTCTCAAACTCTGTGTCCAACAACCCTTGAAATATTTAGCATTCCCCTTTTAACACATATACGACTAGTTACTTAAGTACCTATAGAATGGTACTATTTATATTTATATTTCTGTTAAAAATGCACAAATCAAATAATTGTGTTCTCCACTGTATGCACAAAAAAGAAATCAGAAAAAAAATACAGTTTTTAAAAAGTTGTTAACTCTGGACAGTGAAAATATGGGTAGTTAATTTAATTGTATTTTTTATTATACTTTTCAGTAATTTCCAAATTGTCTATAACAAGGATGTATTTTTTAAAGTATTTTTTTCTGATTACAAAAGCAATACATGAACATTGTAAAGAAATTGGAAAATGCAAATAAGTGTACAGAAGAAGTAAAAGATCATATTACCACCCCATCACCTAGAGAAAACAAGAATTAACATTTTGGTATATTTCACTTCCATTTTTTCTGTGCACACATTTTTACATGTGTTACAATTGAGTTGATACTGATTGTTTAGTCATGTATTCTGCTTTTATTGTTGTTTGTTTTTTCACTTAACATTATATGGTGACCTTTTTAACTTACCCTTAATTTTTAAAACACCGTGTTTAATGAAGACAGGATATTATAGCACATTTCTCTCCTGCTAGACATTACGATTATCTCCAGTTTTTTTAATATTAAATAATGATGTGATGAATAAACTTGTATGTAACAATACGAGATCAATTAAGTTTGCAAACTCATCCTAGAAAAGGTACTACATACCTCACTGCTGAATATCACTATGATCACCTTCAAAGTACTCCCTTTAGGAAGCTATGCATTGACACCAGCACCAAGTCCACCCTTCAAAGCTATTTTGGAACTCTTTTTGTAGAATGGCCATCAGAGCTGTCATCATATTACCCTTGATGTCCTGAATGTCATCAAAGTGTCTTCCTTTCAATATTTTCTTTATTTTCAGGTAAAGAAAGAAGACATCGGGGGCCAGATCAGGTGAGTAGGGAGGGTGTTCCAGTATAATTATTTGTTTACTGGCTAAAAACTCCCTCACAGACAGTACCGTGTGAGCGGGTGCATTGTCATGATGCAAGAACCATGAATTGTTGGTGAAAAGTTCAGGTCGTTTACATCTAACTTTTTCACACAGCCTTTTCAGCACTTCCAAATAGTAAACTTGGTTAGCTGTTTGTCCAGTTGGTACAAACTTATAATGAATAATCCTTCTGATATCAAAAAAGTTTCACAATATCATTGCAACAAGTTCGCGAACTTAATTGTCAGACCTCATATAACCACATATAGAGTCTTTTCCTGGGATAGATTACTGGAAGTGGTCTATGTATTATTTTCAAAATCAGAAAAAAATAAGTTACATTAAAAAGTATCAATTCATGATAGGGCAAAAAAATACCTGAAAAATATTGGGTATCGCAAAAAGGTTTTTGGGAGTAAGCCATCTTCCCATTTTACCAGACATCACAGGCCAGGCACAAGTGGGCCTGTTTAAGGAAAGAAGCCAATGTCTCTGGCACATGGCTCTCTAAGCTGTTTTTCCTTTTCCTAGGACCAGGAAGGCAATAAGCTGAGAAAATCTTTCTCGGTAGCACAGGAAAGAAACACGTGCAATGGTTATTTCTAACATGGGGAGATTTCCAGGGGAATGTCTAGGGAGAGGTATTCCCCTCTCCCCAGAGGGATAGAATGGCACAGTAGATAAGGCATCCTTGAGAAGAGAAGCTGTTTCATAATAGGTGTAACCTCAAAACAAAGCATCAGCGAGTAGGGTGAGTGCGGCTGAGCTGCTGGAATCGCCTGGCTGAGCCTAGAGGGAATGATCCCAGGTACCCCACACCGAGGGACCTTATCACGCGCCCACATACACACCTGCCACCCCCCTTATCCAGCACAGGGGATACACGGGATACATGAATGGCAAGAAGAATTTCTTTGACTCTGATAAGATGCTGTGCTTCACATCATTCACACCAGTTTGCCAAAATATGCAGAGAAAATAATTGGCTCAGACTGAGAGAGCACATTGCAGTGGGTAATGATGAGCCAAGGCAGCAAAACGTCCAAATTTCTCTCCGGATATTCATCTCAAATTCATTTCATCCTTTGTATAATGATATGTTTCACGTTTGAGAAAACAGTTCAGACCACATATAAATAAAAGCAGAGACAGAAATAGTGAAATTTTCATATTTTAAACTTTAGAAAAATATCTGAACAATTCTAAGGAATGATTTACAATATTTGAGATTAGCTTCAAACTTTCTCTCTGCAGTATGATAGAAAGCAACTACTATAATATAAGACTGGGTCTACATAATATAATACAATACAATATAATATAATACTGGGTCATATATTAATATTTGCTCCAAAAGATGCTTTAGAGCTGATGGTCCGGCTAGGTCTTATTTTCGGGAAAACAGGGTATATAAAAATATTTTCACAAAAAGTTGGAAATCACGATCATTTTTTAAAACCCCTGAAATAAAACACTAATTAATCTTTAAGGAGTACTATATTCTATAAATGTATGTATGTGTGTGTGTGTGGATAATTTTCCTTTAATAAGCAGTTACAAAAATATATGAAATAAGTGCGTTCTAGTTTAGAGAAACTTTGCTCCCTGCAGAAACAGCAACAGTAAACTTTAGCGTTAGACCATGATATCAATTATAATAGACATGATAGGTCTGATTTAAAAAATGGCTTTTCTTTGAGGATAATGACAGATATGCCAAATCACTGCAGTTTCTCTCTGCACAGGTAAATTAAGAGACTCTGTTATCAATCATATTGAATTTGTTCAAATTCTTTTTATATCAGGTTCGTACAGCACTAGCCTATTATAGTTACTGTCAGGATCCTCATTTTTTTTTTTTTTAATCAGATGTTCTCAGCAAGTAGGACTTAACGTGAAAAGAATGCGTTTATCAGGCGACTTGTGACAAATGAACCACATTTAAAGATATAAAATTTGGTAGGTGGTGAAGCTTAAAATATCTCCAGGAAGAGGAAAACGAGATACAAATAATGAGCACCAAAAGGGAAGGAAAATTATTCACTTTAATATCCCAGGGAAGAATATTATTCAGCCTTAAAAAGGAAGACAATTCTGACACAGGCTACAATATGGTTGAAACTTGAGAACATTATACTAAGTGAAATAAGCCAGTCATGAAAAGACAAATACTGTATGATTCTACTTATATGAGGAATCTAGAGTAGTCAAATTCATAGAGACAGTGAGTAGAATTGTGGTTGCCAGGAACTGAGTTGAGATGAGGATAAGCAGTTGTTATTTAATGGGTACGAAATTTCAGTTTTGCAAAATATTCTGAAGATTGGTTGTGCAACAGTGTGAATGTACTTAACACTGCAGAACTGTACATTTAGAAATAACTGAGATGGTAAATTTTATGTCATGTGTATTTTACCACAATTAAAAATTTTAAAATATCCTACTAATTACTAACATTGTATTTTTAGAGGAAATCATAAACTGTTCATCCATGTATATTTGATTTTCAAAATAATTCTGTGAGTTAGGAATTTTTTACCTGTGTTCTTCAGCTGAAAACCAAAGAGAAGAAAGGGTTAATTGATTTGTTTAAAGTCACAGAGCTAGTTAGTGTCAGAATTGGGACTGGACTCCCACAACACCAGCTTCCAAATCTGTAGCTCTGGTTGCATAAATGTATATATGTTCTACTTATATATGTGTATGTCATGCACATCTATCAATTATTACCACAGTGAATCATTCCGTTTAATTCAAAGAATATTTATTGATCTCTTAATAAAATTTAGAATTATACTTCTGTTCCTATCTCTCTTAAACTCACCCCCACGCCACCAAAATGTTTGTAAATCATTATCTATATTCTTGACAAAATGAACTAAGCAAGTATTCAAAATTCTATTACCTTCATTTATTGGTTGAGGATGTAGACAGATTCAATGACATGCCTAAAAGCAAATGAGCTAAAAAATGGCAGGGAGCTGAGAAGAGTTTAGTTCTCCTGATTCTGTCATAAGTTCTGTCAGTATGCCCCTGGAAATCGGAGTGGTTAAGGCTGCGAAAATAATGTAAAGCCAAAATTCTTTTTCTCACAGAGTACAAATAACCTATGACAATTTGTAACTTGGACTTGTGTTTGAGTCTGTGTTTGAGTGAATCCTCCAATAGTGTCTCATGCTCACGTCTTTGTGATCTCGTCATTTCTGTTTCCATTACAATGACAGTCTGTCTGTGTTCCTTTTTTGTGTGGCCCATCATGGGTCTGAGATGAGCATAGTTCAATATCTGTAGATGGGCTAAGTATAGAACTTCACTCTTGGTGGCCTTGTCCAGCCACTCTGTGCCAAATACCTCTTGAGCATGTAATGTGTGCCAGGCACTGCTAAATGCTTTGTATGCATTTCCTCATTTAATTCTTTATGATACTATCATTATAATCCTTAATAAATAAGTTGAAATTCACATGCCCAACTTGTAAAGTTGGGATGTAACAAGGCTAGGATCCCATCCCAGGCAGTTTGACTCCTGAGTCCTGATACTTAACCATCATGCTGCTTGCATTAAATTTCTACCTGGAAGACATGATTGTCACATTTTGTCAATCACTAAATAATGAGAATGCTGCTTTCTCTTCTTGTGCACACCTTTCTCACTTTTCTGATTCCCTCTCAATTCAGTTGTCTCCTTCTACTGATAGTCAATCATTACTGGATAACATTTAACCTAAGAAGCAGAACCCAGTGACCGTTTTCATTTTCTAAGAAACCTCATGGACTTGCTACACTATTTCTCTTGTGTAAACTGGTGTTTAATTTCAGACTTCTCAAGGCTCACTGTCAGCCCCCAATGCTGTGCTGACTTGGCAAAGCAGTGAGTGATAAATTGCCTGCTTTTTTGGCTCCTATGCTTTAAAAATAGAGTCATCCGTCTACATCCCACAATTTTTGTGTCATTGTCAATGATGTCTGATAACATTTGTAATCTGGTAAGGTGAAAGAGTCTCCCAGGTGTGAAAATATGTATGTGACATAGCTTTCTAAGTCCCTTATTATGTTCTCCAACACAACAGCGTAGAAAAAGTTAAACAGGACTCAATATGACACAATCTCTGACTTCACTCAATTCTTGATGGGCATTGAGTATTGGTAAACTTTTAAGAGTCGTGTTTTCAGTCTGAATGTTATTATTTGAAATAGCTAATGCTTTGTTTAATGTAAGATACTCAGTATTGATTGTACCACAAGTGGCCATGAAAATTTGGTACACGAAAATTTGAATTTCTACCAGGGTGCCTGCTTCTAAATCTGTAGCTCTGGTATACATACGTATAGCACTCTGGGTAGGCAGGAACTAAATACATATATATATATCAAATAGCCCTGTTTACACAAAAGCCATTAGACTTAACAACAGAAGGATTAGAACTATGATTTGTTGGTTTGTTAATTGTTCTGAGTTTATTTAATACAGTTTGCTAAGGTCACCCTACATTGGCATCAAAAGTTATGTAAAAAATGATAATGGTTAGACAATCAAGACTGAACAATGGAAAGCCAAATGATAGATTTCTTTTGTAATTGGAAGGTCCAGACATATATAGAAAATATCTACTAGAGAGTGTCAAGGGTGGAGACAGAGAGGCTGATATGGCAGAGTTGCTTGGAGTTTGTGAGATACAGCACATTTGCTCTGAGAGTTATTGAAAGTTTCCACTGTCTTTTTTCAATTCTCTCTCTCTTTCTTTTTTAAGGAAGGCACAGCTCACAGTGGCTCATGCAGGAATCGAACCGGCAATCTTGATGCTACCAGCACCACGTTCTAACCAACTGAGCTAACTGGCCACCCCTCCACTGCCTTTTAAACTCAAGTTCTTGGAGCCTATTACTCAGACTAGCTCCTTTGAACTTAAATGTCTTTCCTTGACCTGTGATCAAGTCCTCTCTGTCATGATCTTCTGGGTTCAAGTCCCTTTCCCTGAAATGGAGGGGTTTTCACCACTCCTCTAGTTTGGGCTTAGGGATGGAGAGGTATATAAATCTTGAGCTGGGTCTTTTAATTCCCAACTATGTGTAGGTTGTAGGGACTTTTCACCGCTGCCTCTTTCTTGGGTGTCCACTGTTCCAACCATGGTGGTCCAAGGACTGAGGAATCTCTAAGTACATAGAGAAATCTTTCGTGTTGGACCACACACTGCTTTGACTTCTCAGACAGGAGAGAGGGTTGCTCACTCAGATGCTGACAGACAGTGGGCTGCAGGTGGCCCCAGGCAGTTCCCAGAACTTGCTTAGCAGAGGCTGAAGGAAGTGTTCATATTGGTTTGGCTCCTCTGTACTGGGTCCTCCCTCCTTACAATCCTTCTTAGGTGGGGTGGTCTGACTCTATTCCCTTTATAGCTATTGTTTATATACACATGCTATGTTCTGCTCCTTAGAGTATGTTTTTAATTTATAAAACACATTTCCACCATCTAAAACAGAAGCAAATAAAAATATACTCCCAGTTCCTACCCTGTTTCCTTGAAAATAACACCTAGCCAGACAATCAGCTCTAATGCATCTTCTGGAACAAAAATTAATATAAGATCCAGTCTTATATTGTATTATATTACATAAGACTCAGTCTTATAATAAAATAAGTAGTAATCAAATCTTAGCGCTAAACAGAACCCAGCTTGCTGACCCCGCCCTGTTTTGGGGCCGCCCTGCCCTCTCTTGAAGAGGCCCCTCCCCTACTCAAGGCAGTTGCACATGCAGTCACACTTGGGGTGGCTATTGGGGGAAGACCCTGCACTGCCTCTACTGCGCAGACTCAGAGGCTGCTTTTAACTGCCTCTTCAGTCAGGCTGACACTATGCTTCCTGCACCTCTGCGCGGAGTCCGCGACTGACCATGTCAACATAGATGACATGGCTTTGAAGAGCTTTAGTGCGTGTTTTCCCCACTTGTCTGTTTGAGGAGAAATAATAGACTGAGAGAACCACGAAACTGGTGAACCCAGTGGAGCCGAATATTCTTTCCCGAGTCCACGAAAGCCTACCGGACCGCTCCCCCAAAGAATTAGCTGACTTGTGTGACTCCTGAGACCCAGTATCCAAGTGAGAAGGCAGACCAGTTAGATGGGCCTGGATCTGGCCGCAGGAGGGCCTGACGCACCACTGGGCTGGAGGTGAGTCCTTAAAGTCAGCTGGGCCAGACGTCTGCCATAGTTGCCCTTCCCTACCCCCATTTATTTCTACCATTTCCCCCAAGGGTCAACTGATACCCACGTGCTCCCATAAGGGTGACTGGGAATCATGTCCAGAGATCCAGGCAGGGCTCAAAATGTACTGTCTATATGATATCTCCATTTTTACGTCTTGGGGACAGCTCAAATTTAATAGCTGAAATTGAAGTCCCTACTTTCCCCCAGTGTAGGCCTCTTCCTTCTTGTTTTCCCATCTTAGAAATTGGCATTATAGTCTTCTAAGTTGCTCAAATGATAAATCTGGAAGTTATTTTTGAGATTTACTTATTTGGACCCCGTATATCCCAATCTGTTACCTAGTCCCGCTGATTTTACTTCCAAATTATATTTCTAATACACTAGCTGTTTCACTGCTACTACCCTAGTCCAAGGTTACCATCATTTTTTGCCTGGACTACCCAACAGCATCCTTCTTATCTATTTTTCTTACATCCACATATGCCATGTCCCTGCTCCAGCATGTTTTCAAATAATATTTTAAAGTAACAAGTTTGAATGTATCACTCCCCTGCATACACTTTTTCCATGGCTTCTTAATATTAAGTTAAAGCTCAGGCAGCTTTATCTTAACAAGGGTTCTAAAATACCATGTGATCTGTCCCTGTCTATTTCTGCCTCTTCTCACACCCCTCTTTCCGTTATTCTTTATGTTCCACCCATAGTGCGTTTCATTCATTCAGTGGTCAGCATTTATGTTTAAGCACCCACCTTGTGTCAGATACTCTTCAGGCACTGAGGATACTGTGGTGAACAATCTCAGGGATCTTACTCTCATAGAAATTATATTCTAGAGCAGGGAATTAGACTATAAGCAACCATACCAGTAAACGTCAAAGGTAATTTCAGATAGTAAAAGTACTACAAAGAAAATAAAACATAATGTGATAGAAAGAATGTAGTGACAAGCTAGTTTGAACTGGGCAGTCAGGGAAGACCTCTCTATGAGGTTGAGCTCAGAATAAGACGGAGCCAGGTAAGCCATGGTAATATGTGGGAACAGAGCATTCCAGGTAGTGATGACAACAAAGATAAAAGCTTTGAGGCAGAAATAAGTTGTTCATGAAATAGATTAGTGTGTCTGGTCCATAGTGCATTAGCATATAAGTTTTCTATTATTGCTGAAACAAATTACCATATATTCATACTTAGTGGCTTGAAAAACACAAATTTACTATCTTATAGTTCTGGAAGTTAGAAGTCTGAAATGGGTCTGGGCTAAAATCAAGGTGTTGGCAGAACTGTATTCCTGTCTTTAAGGTAGAATACATTTCCTTGCCTTTTCCAGCTTCTAAAGGCTGCCTGTGCTCCTTGGGTCATGGCCATCATCCTCCATCTTCAAAGCAACACGTGTTGTTTTTCTCACATTGCCTCATGTTAATGACCATGCTTCTATTGCCACATTCCAGTCTCTGACTCTGATTCTTCTGCCTTCTTATTCTACTTGAAGAACACTTCTGATTACACTGGGCCACCCAGATAATCCAGAATGATCTGCCCATTTTAAGGTTAGTTGATTAGTAACCTTAATGTTATCTGCAACCTCAATTCCACTTTGCCACATGAGGTAACATATTCACAGGTTCCAGGGATTAGGATGTGGATATCTTGAGGAGAAAGGCATGATTTTGTCTGCTACAGGTGGAATAGTGTGGAAGGAGATGAGGTCAAAGAGGTGGGCTTAGGAGCAGCCAGATGGCTCAGTTAGTTAGAGAGCGAGCTCTGAGCATCAAGGTTGCCTGTTTGATTCCCACATGGGCCAGTAGGCTGCACCCTCCACAACTAGATTGAAGACAACAAGCTGCCACTGAGCTTCCAGAGGGGTGGCCAGATGGCTCAGTTGGTTAGAGCACGAGCTCTCAACAACAAAGTTGCCAGTTTAATTCCCGCATGGGATGGCGGGCTGTGCCCCCTGCAACTAAAGATTGAAAATGGCGACTGGGCTTGGAGCTGAGCAGCACCCTCCACAACTACATTTAAGGACAACAACTTGGAGCTGATGAGCCCTGAAGAACACTGTTCCCCAATATTCCCCAACTGAAAAAATATATATAGAGAGAGGTGGGCTTATGCCAGATAATGAAAGGTTTGTAGGCTAGGTTAAGGAATTTGGATTTTATTCCAAGTAAAAAGGAAAGGCCCTAGAGGTGTACAAGCAGGGCATTGAAATTATCTGAATTGTATTTTAAAAGGAATGTTCTGTTTGCCATGTGGAATTGGATTTAAAGAGGGAAAGAGTGACAGCAGGGAGACTAGTTAGGGAATTCGTGAATTTGTCTGGGCTTGGTTAGTTGAATTACGGTGATAGTAATAAAGATGGAGAGAAGTGAATCATTATGGGATGTATTTCAGAGACAGAAACATGCTAATATATTTATATGAAGGTAAAGGACAGAGAAGAATGAAAAATGAGTCACTGTTTACTAAGATGGAGAAGGCTAGAGGATGAGCATGTTTGAAGGGATGGAAATTCATTTTTCTCCATATTAACTTTGAGAGGCCCATTTGGTATTCAAGTGGAGATGTCAAGAAGGCAATTATGCGTATATATGAGTCTTAATCTCAATAAAAAAAGTCAGGTCTAGAGGAACATATTTAAGAGTCACAACATAAGTGGAATTTAAATCCCATGGGACTGGATGACATCTCTTAAAGATGTAGATACAGGAAAGTAAAGGGCCTAAGATCAAATCCAAGTACTCCAATATTAAGAAGTCAAGCAAAAGAAGAAAAGCCAGCAAGGAAGACTGAGCAGGTGAGCCAAGAGATTGTTTCCAGTTTTTTGAAGAGGAAGGGGAGACAATTAGCGATTTGAATGCTAGTGAGAAATTTAATGACACAACAGCATAGTGCCTTTTGAATTTATAATATGGTAGTTATTGCTGACTTGAACAATTTGAGTGAAGTGGTGGAAATGGAAACCTAACTGAAGAATGTTCAAGAGAGAAACAGAGGTGAGAAAACGTAGAGGTGGTTATCATATAGACAATTTTTCCATGTTCTAAGATGTGCTATGCACCATCCCAATTTGAGGCCATTGCATACTCCATTTCTTCTGCCTGGGATCTCTTTCCTCTCTACTGTGCCCTCCCCCACCACACCATTGGTCCTTGTTAACTGATCCACATACTTTGTATCTCAGCTCTTACATCACTTCCTCAGAAAGGCCTTTCCTGATTATCCCTCTCTATCTGTTTTGAAGAAGTCTTCCTGGCACAATTTTCTTTCATAGTACACTTCACATTTTATAATTATATAGTTATGGGAGCCCCCTCCCCCCATACACATACACACACTACACACATGCTAGACAGTAAGCTCCATGAATATGGGATAATTTAACTTTGGCTCATTATTGTATCTGTAGTAAGTAGCTCAATGTCTAGCACATAGTAGTTGCTCAACATTCAACTCATTTATTTAACTCATTTGTTGAATAAATGAATAAATTAATATTACCTTTTAATACCCTGGATGAATGATATGGCCTTATGGTGTTTTATTTTTTCTGTGGCTCATTGTTTACATGGGATTTGTCAGCCATTCAGGAAATAATATAAACCTCTATCAGGAACACTTTGATTAACAGCTAATAAACATTTGTGTCTGAAAAACAATTCAACATCTTTTGCAAAAAATTATTGGTGAAAAGCTTCATAAGTCAGTTCAGTTTTGACATTGAGGAGCTATATGCTGTTCCCAAAGGCTAGCATTCGCAAAGACTAACAAACAGTTATTCTGAAGGCCTGGGATACATTCTTTGTGTTTCTTATTATTTATTAGTTGGGTCACATTGGAAAACCACTTAAACTCTGTGGGCCTCAATATCTTTATCTATAAAATGGAGGTCATTGCCCTTATTTTGCCCACCAAACAGACTTGTTTAGTCAGATGAAATAAAATATGTGAGAACATTTTGAAAATTCTAAAGCACTTTGAAAATCTGAAGTATTATTCCACTTATGATCCCTTTTCAATACAACTCCTGTTACCAAAATGGAAAGATGAAAATACCCTCCCTGGCTTTCCTACCTTTTAAACTTGGTATCCTCTTAAAGGTACTTACTGTAAGAGTAGATGGCAATAAGCCTTTTATCACTTGTTCA
Organism: Rhinolophus sinicus; assembly: GCF_036562045.2. NCBI lineage: Eukaryota > Metazoa > Chordata > Mammalia > Chiroptera > Rhinolophidae > Rhinolophus > Rhinolophus sinicus. The sequence continues at coordinate 48,561,213 of NC_133758.1, forward strand.
GGAGCCAAGCTCGCTAATATTTTTATTTGGATCCTGTTTGTACTGTAATGTATTATCTGTTCCCTTTGTTCATTTACCTTTCATGGGAAGAAAACAAATCATTTGTGGACTTGGAATCTGTAGGCATAAAATGTGACCTTCTAGTCTAGTCAGAAATAGAGAATCTAAAAACATGAAACATGAGGTATTTCTTCAAGGTGCTGTGGGATTTGAAGTGAAGAATTTGAGAAAGACCAGTATTTCACCTAACAAAAATCTATAAATATGAAAATCCCTTTGTGTTACAAATCTTTTCTAGCTTATCTACATAATATGTATAATAAATATAAAGTGATTTTCACAAACTATACAGAAGAATCTATTTCATAACTTTACAGCTATCCATTTCTAAATGTGTGTGTGTGTGTGTATATATATATATATATATATATATATATATATATATATATACCGCACACAAGCTGTATATATATATACATGAATACCATATTTATATATACATGTATATATAAATGAATACCAAACTTAGGGCAGTGATTAGAGTACAGAGTATAGAGATACAAAGATCTTGGTGCAAGTTTCAACTTTGCTGTATAGATGTGTGGTTATGTGCAAGTTATTAACCTCTCTAAATCTCAGTTTCCTCACTTTTAAATGGGAAGCTCTTCATAGGATTTTGTGAGGAATAAAATTGAAATAGATGGAAAATATAATTTAGCTCATAGTAGTGATCAGTGTAGATTCTTGTTACCGTGTTTCCCCAAAAATAAGACCTGATCTTATATTAATTTTTGCTCCATTAGGGTTTATTTTCAGGGGATGTCTTATTTTGTCATGTACAACAATCTACATTTATTCAATTACAGTCATGTCATCTTCTTCTGGAACATCATCATAACGTCTAAATGTGTCCGTCTGGCTGATGATCTTAACTGGGGCTTATTTTCAGGGCAGGTCTTATTTTTGGGGCAACACGGTATATCTATGTTACATATTTAATTATAACATATGTATATATTTAGTATTAACATATTAGTTATATATAATTGTATCAATGTATATCAATGCATTATATTTTAGTGTTTATTAGTAATGTAATTAATATAATATTCAATTATTACTATATATTTTTAGTATCTTCCTGTTATGGATTAAATTGTGTCCCCACTACCCAGTTCATATGTTTAAGTCCTAACACTCAATACCTCAGAATGTGACTTTATTTGGATATATGTTCTTTACAAAGGTAATAAATTAAAATGAGGCCATTTACCTTAGGCCCCAATCCAGTACGACTGGTATCTTTATAAAAAGGGGAAATTTGAAGAATGACATGCACACGGGGAAAATTATGTGCAAATGTAGGAAGAGATGAGGGTGATTTTCCTACAAGCCAAGGAATGACAAGATTGCGAGCTAGTCCCTAGAAGCTAGGCAAGAGGCATGAATGGATTCTCTCTCATAGCCCCCAGAAGGAACCAACTCTGCTAGGAACCTTGATCTAGGAATTCTGGCCTCCAGAACCATGAGATAATACATTTCTATCGTTTAAGCCACTCAGTTTGTGGTACTTTGTTATGGCAGTCCTAGCAAACTAATGCACTTCCCCACTGGAAAATGAGTGAGAGTAATCAAATAGATTTTAGGGGACAACAACGTAGGCATGGACACCAAAAGCGATCTCCTGTACTCTCTTCTATTGTATGCTAATGAAATCCTACGTATCCTTCCAGGTCTAGTCCAAAAGCAATTTCAACGACAAAGACTTTCCCAGTCTTCTGGTTAGAAACAGTTGCTTCCCCTTTTGTGCTCACAAAGGAGAGAGGCAAGCATATTTCCCTATTTTATGCTTTCCTTCTATGATTCGTTCTGCCAATGAAGCTAGAGTATCTCACTTAAAAGTTGCCCTTATCCTAGTTGATTTTTCACTCCTGTCCTCTACCCATTCAATTCTAAACTTTTGAGTGCAAGGGATGTCTTGTTCATTTGGTGCATGTCAGTTCCATTCCCTACCAGCTAGTGCAGAGTACATTGCTTGCATAGAACATATAGTATATGCTTAGTAAATATTTGAAAAATTGAACTGACTTTCCATTTACTATTTCTTCATCTTAACTGCACTGTGAGAGAAACTTTCAGAGAGGGAACTAAAGTTAGTCGGGTGACCAAAGGTAAGTACCTAAAATATATTTTTTGTTGAGGTTTGTAGAAAGGGAACTTGTGGCCTAAAAACATCCAGGGAACATTAGGGAGTTCAGGGCACAGAGCCAAGCAAACAAATTTTGTCTAGTTGATGCAGGGGAGAGGGAGGGGATAATTTTTAGCCTTGAGAGCAGTTCAGAGCTGCAAGTCTGAAGGTTGGTCACGTTAGGAATCCTGGCTTTCACAGCAAGAAGGAAGGTAAAATTATGGTTATGATGCCGAAACAGATGAGGGCTAGGGGGTTGTTTGGGTGTGTGGGAGAGTAGGAGGGAAATGATAGGGGAACCAGAGGTCGCCTTTGCCAGCCACTGGTCAGGAGGGAGGAACGGGGACTGAAATAGGAGTGAACCTGAGGCCTGGGTACAAGCATGTTTGATGACAACATTTTCCAAACCAAAAATCAGAACACATGAATGTATTGGAACACTAATTCAGAATATTTGAAACTGTAATGATTCAAGGAAATGTACCATATATGGTTGCTATTGTTATAGAAATGATAATTGGAGTAGGCCTAAAGTGATGTTCTTTTCTTTCTACTAGTTTGTCATCTTTTCCCCTCGTCTAGCTTGAATATTGAACAGAAATATATTTTTATTATGTTTTTGTCTTAAGAACAGGTGAGTTGATTTTCTATTTCTCTTTCTTTAAAGGTTCATTAAATTATTGATTGTCTATTAGCCCTGAATGGATTTCCCCCCACTGCTTAAAATCTCCCCCCTTGTTCTAAAATCTCCTTATATAACAATTTAAATTTTCTCCTATTTATTTCCCAAGATCAAGGGAATTTCTACTTTGCTTGGAGGTACCCTGCATCTGTCTCAGTGGCTTAAGGAATTTGGGTCACCTCTTCCATTGTTATAATATCTCAATGAACAGGACTTGCAAAGACATTTTTTCATTGGCTACTTTCATCTAGCCCAAGAATACCCATATGACTAATCCCTGAGTTTAAATGAACTTCAATATATATGTATTTTAGGCAGTGCTAGTTGTCAGAGATAGGGAACAGAGTTGATAGGAGTGTGAGTCGGCCACAAAAAAGTATACAATGGCAGGGTACTGTCCCTGTCATTGGGCCACTTTCTCAAACTAATGTAAAAATGGTTAACGATAAGCATGAACTATATAGTAATGTAACTTTGTCTCTAACATACCTGTCTTCAAATGTGTGTACAGTCATGTTACATTTTATAAAATTTCTGCTGTGGCATATTCACTAGCTTTCACATGTCTCCTATGGGCAGATACTGAAAATGGGCTTATGGTTCCACCCATGTACTTGCAAACTTCTGTGAGCAGTACTCCTTTAATCTTCCAGGAAGCAGCTTGTGTGCTGTATCGAAGATACACGAGGTTTTGGCAAATAAAATGATACACAATCACCTTAGTGAAAGAAAAGCCAATAAACCTACAACCTTTGGGGAAAAAAAAAGACTAGTGAGTTTTTGCCATTATAATATGTAGCAGATTGGGAAAAATTTCTCCTCCCCGCAACCTTTTTATGTAAATGAACACTTAGGGACCAATCTGGAAGGGGTTACATTACGTACTTAATTCAGTGTATTTATATAATCCTTGTTCCTTCCTCTGAAGACTGTCTGCTTTTACATGGATTTTAAGAACCTGTTCAAAGATATTTTAAAAACTGTCATATGCTTAAGTTGATTAATATGTTTAAAGTATGGTATTTGTCTGTAGAAAAAGGGAGGCTGTGTTGTGAGCTGTGGTATAGCTGAAGTTTTAGAGGAATGCAATAGAGTCATGGTGGCATAAATAAACCAAGCCTGGGTTCAAATCCCAAATCTGCCACTTACTAGTTGTGTGATCTTGGACAAATTATTTAATCTCTCTGTGCCTCAGTTTCTTCTTTAATGAAATTGTGGTAATAGCAGCCACCTTAATAGGTTTATGAGTTTAAGTTAGTTAATATTTATAAAGTGATGAAAATATTGCCTAACATATAGGTGTAAAATAAGTGTTAAGTAAAATTATTCCTATAATTAGCAATAAAAAATATACTTGATAGAATTTCAACTGTGCATTTGTTTGGATCAATATAAATAACTACATTATCTTGTGGGGCCTTGTTTTGAGCCCTGGTCAGTTGGAAATTATGGAAATAACTAAACTCATTTGGTCTGAAAAGCTCTTTACATTCCCAAAGGCTGAGAAGTTTCTGAGTATTATTAGGAAAACTCTAAATGAGGGGCAGTGGTAGGAGAACCTTTCATTTCTGCTTTTGTGACTCAACATGAATCAAGGCATTGAGCCGTACTTCCCCTGAAGTCATGTGCCGTTTGTTGGTATGTGTGTATAGATGGCAGGGAGGTGGATACAAAAAAAACAACTATTTCTGAAAAATAGCAGGCACCTGCCATTTGCACTTTTCTCCACTCTGCTATTTTCAATTAAGAATGTGTCATGGAGCTCTCTCCATAGTAATATACAGAGGTGTTCTTCCTTCTTTTTGTAGCTGCTTAGTTCTCCATTGTGGTCTCAGTCAGTCTGCTATTGATGAACACTTTGGTTGTTCCTGTCTTTTGCTATTGTAAATCGTGGTATAACTAATAGCCTTCTCTATATACCATTCCATACTTTTGCCAGTGTATCTTTGGTTAGATTGTTAGACATCAAATTGCTGAGTGAGAAGATAAGTGCACATGTGGTTTTGCCACAAATTGCCATATTCTCCTCCATAAGTGTCGTACTATTTTGAATTTCCACCAGCAGTATATGAATGCCTGTTTCCCCCAAGGTCTCATCGTCATAGTTCAGGTTTTCTTCTTATTGTTAATATATTAGGCAAGAAATATCTGACTGTAGTTTAATTTAATTTGCATTTGTTTTATTATGAGGGAGGTCAGGCATCTTCTTGTATAGTTAAGAACTATTTACATTTCTGAGTCTTATCTGTTAATATCTTTAGCTCGTTTTTCAAAAGGGTGTTGGCTTATTTCTTCTCTGTTTAGAAAGTCTGTATATTCAGAATATTATCCTTTTTTTATAGAAATTACAGATATTTTTCTGTCAGTTTATCATTTTTCCTTTTATTTTATTCACGATAACTTTCCTATGTACAATTTTTTATTTTTAAGGTTTGATGTACTAAAATGTATCAATGTTTTCTGTTATTTCTTCTGAATTTTGAGTTATAGTTTGGAAATTTTTTTACTACCAAATTACAAAGGAATTCATCCATTTTTTTTTCAATTCAAGTACTTGTGTGGTTTAATTTTTTGCATTTAATTTGTGATGCCTTTGGAATTGATCTTACTCTGTAGGCCAGACACTGTGCTTTGGGCCAGATGGAGAGTGACAAGGGTGGATTGGGGTAGGGACTTGGGGGCAAAGTTATAGAAGATAGCATCTCTGTAGCAATGTGCTATTACTAGAAGAAGAATCAAAACAGCTCTTAAGAAGAATCAAATAAATAGATATCATGAGTCTGTAGGTAAGATAATACAGTTTTTAAAAAAATGTCCAAATGAATTTATTGATTTACTTGAGGACACAAAATTATTCTTAAAAGGGAATGAGATAAATTCTGACAAATGCACTTATAGAATAAGATGATACAAAAGAGTTTTATTTCATGGGATAGTAAAGAAGAGAATCTTTAGTGAAATGACACTAGGGCTAGGTTTTAAAGGATGAGTAGGAACTCAAAGTGAAGATAAAGAAAGAGGGTATTTCTAGCAAAGGGAGCATTTGCATGGCATGAAAATATTTGCTGTGTTCTTGAAAAAGTGGAAGAGTTCCTTGACTTGGTCACTCACCACATGTGTTGTGAGGAGAAAGGGATGAAAGAGAGGACTTAAAGATCCTACTAGACCAAAGGTCAGGAAATGTTTTCTTAAAGGCCCAGATTGTAATATGTTAGGTTTGAAGACTGTATTATCTCTGTCACAATAATTTAATTCTCTTGTTGTAGCATGAAAGCAACCATAGACAGTCTGTAAACAAATGAGGGTGGTTGTGTTCCAATAGGATTTTATTTACATACACAGGTGACAGTCTGGATTTAGCCCATATGTCATGGTTTGCCCTGACCTGGATTAAAAGACTGGGATTGGAGAGCAAGTGGTCATGTGAGGTGTTGGAAACACAGCAAAGTCTAGAAAAAAAGTCAAAGCAATATTATTGTCTCTTTAGCATCCTCAAAGAGCTAAGACTTCTAGTGTGGCTGCTTCCACTACGTACTTTTATAAAAATAGTATGTAAATTTTAGATGGAAATAAATCTTCTATATTGAAAAACGTAAGTTGTGGGAATCAGAAACGAACCATCTCATTTTGCCTTGCCCAAATGGGAGCTGTAAAAGCTAAGTCTTCCAGAAACTTGGGTAATCTTAATCCAGTTACAAGGAAGTACTACCCTGTGCCAGAACTTTCTCAAAGTGGGAAATTTTGACCCTGGAAATCAGCCACTTAGTGTAATCATTAGCCAAGGGTGTCATTTTGATGGTAAAACTTACAGAAAGCTTAAAGGCTATTCAAGCATTATATAAAAGTTTAGTGAATTAAATCTGAGAGCAAAAGGGAAAACCTCTTGTTGAATTGAATGTGATGCCTAAATTGGATCTGAAAGTGGATTAGATGAATTCTAAATACTCTTCAGACTTTCTGATTCTATAAACATAGGCAGCTCAAAAACAGCCTATTGGAATGTTTTCTTTGACCAGCTGTCAAATAACGGTGAAATTCAACTGTGTAAATGCATCTTTATTTTGGTAAGAGTATGAATAATTATTAATTATGTATTTCAAATAATCCATCAGTCTGAGTACAAATTTTATTAAGTCACAAGGGTGGCCACTATTCAAAAGTTCTTAAAATCTTGCAGATTAAAAAAATGATTCTACATTTCTGAAGGAAAAATAAAAAATCCAAGAATTATTAAAATTAAATGCAACTTTCATCAAGGAGCCAATGATGTTTCCATAATTATTGGTTTATATAAGTGTTTAAGTCAGTCACTATATGCTTACTTTTTAATTTTTAGAATTCACTAGAGAGAGAGAAGTTAGTTATTGAGCAGGATAGTTATGAGGATGTTAGCCAGAATTAAATTACCTTCCAACAAGATGAAAGTCTCATGTTAATACTAATGAAATTCTCTAGTGTACCTCCATACGTTATGACATATGCTTTTTGAAATATAGATAATCAGTTGGCCATTCACATGATTTGTTTTTTATTGTTTGTTTAATTTGTCAGGAAAGAGGCAGGCATGAAATGTGGTTTCCATTTTTTTTCCAATTATTGATCACTTTGCATCCTGGGCTCTTCTGTCTTGTTCCCTCTTCACTATTCTTAAAAATTAGGTTTTTTCCATAAAATAGCATATATTTAAGCTCCTTTGTAATCAGTGGTCTGCGACCTGATCTCGTGCTTCAACCATACATTATTTTTGAAAGTTTGGATTTCACCTCCTGGGCTTCCACCTAAAGACATGGTGATCGTGAGGTGGGGTTAGTGGAGGTAAGATGCAAGCAAAGGGCTAGAAAGTGATTATAAATTATACTGTGTCCCAGGAACTTTGTTAAACTCTTTTCATATGTGATTTCATTTAAGGACGTCGAGGTTACAGTCCTGAGGAAATCAGAGAAATCATATTAAGATGTATCTGATAAAACCATATAGATTGTTTTCCCCTCTTGTTTAAACATATTGACCAAGATGTCCAGTAAGATATTGAACCTGTGTTTTACATTTCATTCAAAAAATTGCTATTAAGTATATAAATATAATAAGTGATCATTTCATACCATTGCCTCTCCAGGTCTTCCTCTCCATTCTCTTCCACGTCCCACACTTCCACCACAACTCAATACCCATCAGAATGTGCTGCATACTTAAGCATATCTACGTCACTTCAAAAGATAGCGTGTAAAAGTAGATGAGATGAGGCTGGACAAGTAAGCAGTGTTCAACCCATGGGGTTGATGGATGTGCCGTGCCAGTGAACTTGGTAACAGAGACCAGGGGAAGAGCCTTTCTCAGGAGAGTGGCATGATCTGACTTATGTCTTAGATATATGTTATTCTGACAGCAATGTAGAGGATGAATTTTGGGGAGCTAAGACTGGTGGCCAGGTAGAGTGGTGTGAAGACTCTTGTAATGTCCACATGAGTGGAAAGGACTGCACTGATAGAAGGCAGGGAGACAGAGGGATAGATTTGAGAATGATTCAACCATTATTGTGTGTGGGGTAGAGGAAGAGGGAAGAGTCAGTAATACCTCTTACATCTCTGGCTTGGCTAATAAGGTGGATGATAACGCCCTTAAATGAGGCAAAGAACATTACCTGATTTATTAAAAAAAGCAATATTTTCAGCCTTCAGAATTGGACATGAAGATTAATTGTGTATAAAGTAGCACTGTCCAATATAAACATAGTGCAAGCCACAAATATGAGCCACATATGTCATTTTAAGTTTTTTAGAAGCCACATCAAATAAGAAGAAATAGGTGAAATTAATTTTAATAATGTATTTTTATTTAACCCAGTATATTCAAACTACTATAATTTAAACTTATAACAATATAAAATTATTAATGAGCATTTTACATTTCATTTTTATATGAAGTCTTCAAAATCTGGTGTGTGTTTTACATACAGCGCCTCTCAGTTTGCCCCAGTCGCACATCAAATGCTCAATAGCCACATGTGGCTAGTGGCCACCATATCGTGCAGTGGACCGGGAGAGCATTCTGATACACTTCAATTCCTTGTCATGAAAGAACTATATAGATCCTGGAAATTGACCAATTCACTAGTTAAGATACATATTCAGTACAGCTCAGAAAGAAGCCATTTGGTTTAATAAGATAACAGATTATCAGGAGATGTGACATCTACTTTCTGTTTTAATACCAAAAAGTTGTGTGATCTTTGGTAAGTCAATTTTTCTGCACCAGCATGAATCCAAGGTCAGGACACATTTTACCATTTACTTTTAATATCTGTAAGTCAATGAATTGACTTCTTTATGCAGTAGTAGTAGTGATAATGTTAACAGCAAACCTATTGTGTGCTGAGGATTGTTTTAAATACTTTACACATATTACCTAGTAATCTAATTATCACAACAACCTATCCAGTCAATTCCGTTATCAAGATCATTTTATAGATCAGTAGGACAGAGGGGTTATCTAAAGAGATAACAGGGCTGGTAGGTTGCAGATTTGGGTTTAAAATACAGGTACCCTGGTTTTCAGGCCCAAGTCCTTTTTTTTTTTTTAATTTTATTGGGGAGCAGCGCATTTTTCCAGGACCCATCAACTCCAAGTCAAGTTGTTGTTTTCAATCTAGTTGTGGAGGGCACAGCTCACTGGCCCATGTGGGAATCAAACCGGTGACCTGGGTGTTATGAGCACTGCGCTCTAACCAACTGAACCAACCGTCTGCCCCCTCAGGCCCATGTCTTTAACCATTACACATACTGTTTCTTTAAAAAAAAATAAAAATAATAAGCTCTTATTTTCTTTCAACCTTCGCAACTTAAATCTTTTTCAAACTCATAAAAATAATTTCTAAGCCATAGCTAATACATTTGGGTCAGCTTGGTTAGTACAGATAATGCAGTGTGTACACATTCATTCTTAAAAGCCACTTTTAATTGTAAGGAAAACAGAAAGGTAATTACTGCCTTCTCTTTTCTTGTAGTAGTCCTTAAGCCAAACTCCTTCCCACACTAGAAAACATCAAAGGGCCAGTAGGCAGAGATCTGAAATTGGATATCTCTCAATAAAAAGATATAACTGTTCTCTCTAAAAGTAAACCCAAAACTAACAAACAAAAACAGAACTAATCTTCATCTTTCCCTATACGAGAGAGAACCACAAGCAGTGGTTTGCTGATAAACGTTTAGCGACTGTCTCTGGAAAAAAATGTATGTGTTCTATATATATATTTATGTTTACTATATATTTTATATGTAGGATGTATACCATGCAATTTATAAATAACAATACATATACCAGACCCTTTGTTGTAAACTACACATAGCCAGTTGATCCGCATAAAATGCTTTTGTTGATTTTTTTTGCTGAACTTTGGTATCTGTTGGTAACCTACAGTAGCAACTGATGAAGTCGTGTAGTTTGGACATGAGTTGGTTGATATTTGCATTTGTGTTTATGTTACCCAAGAAGACAACAGTGAAACAATCAAGACCTATGTCAGAACGTCACTCTTTTGTAGACAAAGTGAGTCTCTGCTTTGCTGAATCAGAAATCAGTTATTTTTACAATGTAATGGCTACACATACAGCATACTTTTAGGTTTTCTCTGTATCATGAACATTTTCTCTTTCACTTTTTAAATTCTAGAAATCAACAAAATAGTCAAGGTCTTATTTGTAGCAGTTTGCCGATTTCCCTGGTGTTAATATCCCCAGCATGGGAAATTTCAAGCTACTGGCATGCAGAGTTGGGAAGAGATTGACAGTAACACACCATTATGTTGTATTTCCACTGTGCAGGAACAATAGATGTAAATAGCCTCAAAGACATAAAAATAGGAAAAGGTAATAAAATAAAGAGTATATTGTACCTTTGCTTAAATATAATCTATTTAATTGTAAGTTTATGTGATTCAATTTTAATAACAGCTGTGTCTAACAACTGGCTGACAAAATTCCTAAAAATTTAATAACCAGCTTTTATGAGCCAGTACAAATCAGCTCTAGCACACCACTAGCACAAGAATGGGGACCCTATAGGCTGATGTATAAAGGAGTGTGTGAAGGAAATCACATCACCCAGCCTAGATACACAGAGATTCAAAGCCAGCATGAGATTGTACAGCTTGGATACATGATAAGAGACAGGAGCTATTGAAGCATAAATAAGTATAGCCCATTTAGCATACTCATCAAAAAAAAAAAAAAAAAAGTCCTTGCCACTCTTTACCAGAATCTTGTTTTTAATAACTAGTCGGTGTCCATGCAGAGGGGGATATTTAACTTAGATTTTTATGGAAACATCAAAAGCATTTGTTGAGAAAGACTAAACCCATACTTTGTAATAAGATCTCTGTACAATTTAGAACATGTGAAAGAAAGCAGAGTGTATTTTTATACAGGTGTCTAGTTCTCCCTTGCTAAGGAATTGATGACAGCACTGTCTCTATTGTGATCAAATGACCTTGATGGCCCCAGCCACCTCTTCTGCTACATGCCCCAAATTGCTGCCATAACCCCTAATCTGCTCTGTCCTGAGATATCTGCCTCTTGCTTCGAAGCCCTGGGTGCAAAGTCATTTTTTCTGCATTTGCCCAAATCCCACGTTGTGTTGTGAGACTTGTCTTCCCTAAAAGTGACTGTGCAAGGCTGCAGCCCTTTGAGCCATTCCCAGGGTGCTCCATGTGGACAGTGTCTCAGTACCTGGGATTTCACTGGGGAATGAGCCCTCTTCTACATCAATTCTGGGTTTTCACAGTGTGGTTTTCAAGTATTTTGGAGGAAAAATCCCTTCTTGACTGAGGTCTGTTCTGAATAGAGATCCTCCATTGCTGGGCTACACTGATAAACGTATTATATGAACCTTGCCCACCTCCCTAGCATATAAAATACAAATGCTGGGGATTGTGTCAATTCTGGTATCAAGTGGGGTTTATTGGGTCAAAAAAAAATGCCACAGTGACTTAGATCTTGGAGCTATCAAATTAATTTTAATTTTAAATTTTTTGGAGTGGGATTGAGGAATGGCTTATGATGATTTCAATAGATTAAAAAAAAAAAAAACTGATAAACTTCAGTTTGTTCCTTATCAGCATTTGCATTTTTTGGCTGGTTTAACATCTTAATATTTCTTTTCATAAAGCATGTTCCTCAACTTGGTGATTATTTAGACTGTCCTTTACTGGGTTTTCCTTCAGCTCTGTTATGTTTTTCTCAATTGGCATCGTGTTTCTGCAGTGGAACATTAGCTCTTCTGGCGCTAGGCTTCATGTAGCCTCACTTTCGCCTCCATACGTCTAGTTTATAAATATAACATGTTTTCATTCATAAAATGTTAAGATCAATCATATGCAAAATTAGAAGGCAGAAAAGTCCTGGCTTCAATGCCTCATGACACACCCCTAGATTATAAGCTTTTTTAAGATAGAAAGTTTATCTCATTCCTCTTCCTGAAGCTGTTTTATATTTTGAATACATTCACAAGTCAGAGGTACAAAAAGTGTACCTTTACTTATCTATCCTTGAACTCATCTTAGCTCAATTCTACCACTTCAAGGACACTCAGTGTCTTCTGATTTAAAGAAATCTTTTTAAGGAAATCACTGTATTCAGGATTTAAGCTCAATGAATCAAAGTTCCAACTTGCCATCATGGTTCTCCTCTGTGGTGGGTTCTTGTCTTCTGCTTGGTATCCTGAGATTGTGTCTGGGCACAGAAGACATTATGTAACATTGTGGGGCTGATGCTGTCCTCCGGTTTGCTCATCTGCTTTATACTTTATTCTTTAGTGGTAATGGAGGGTGGCTGTCCGCATTGTCACTCTGCTGGAACAGGCACTGCTCTTCGGGAACAATGACATTTCCCCCTTCTCATCAGCACCCCCATCTCGGAACTCACTGGCTCTGGGGGTCTCTTGTCACCTATTTAGTTCTACTCTTTGACTCCCCAGCTTGGGTTATCAACCCTGAGGCCCTCTGCCACAAGGTCATTTCATCTCAGCTATGGTGATTCCTCTGAGAACGTGCCAGTCAGTGTTCCATGCCCTCTGTGATGGTTTCTGGGAGATGTGGGCCACCTGAGGTTCTCTGCAGGATTGCCTCATCCAGAGTTTCAGGTAGGGGATGGCACATAAGCTGCTCCATCCTCAGATACTCCAGCCTAGCACTCATATGGCTCAGCCTCCCAGAGATTTAACCCAGGAAGAGCCAGATTGGATAGCCCCTATTGAGTATAATTCTTTGCCATCTCTCCCAAGCTCTGAGAGTTTTCAAGTCCCCTTTGTGGGGAAGCAATTCTGCCCTTCTCTTTACATCGTTGTCTGCAGCCTTACTCGACATGGTTAAAAAATCTCCACATTCAGTCTTTCAAACTTTGGTTTTGATATTAATGGGCAATTTTTTAAATTTAGGAAACTCAAGTGCCAAGCTCTAGTCACAGAAAGCCTCATTTCCTTGACTGATATTATCTGGAATGTCCTTCAACAGCCAATCTCAAAAGTGAAGACCTGAACTTTAAAGCTTTAGCCATTTCTCTATTCTCACTATAATAACCTCTATTAGTTTCTATGTCTGTAAATGTAAAGTGTAACTACAGGATTGTTATCTTACTTTACTGTGACTTCCTCTAAAAAGTATGAGGATTCAAAAATCATAGGAGAGCAGTGCCAAAAATAGACAACAGGATGCTGTGTAAATTATGCCCCTGGAGTTGTGCAATGCAGCCCTGTTACAATGGCTTTGCAGACAGGAAAGTAAAGCTAAATTAAACAGTAGTTGTTGTAGTAAAATGTAAAATGTGTGCTGGAGGAAGGGGACAATTCTGATCTCTGCTCTGTCTCCTGTGAGCTGTGACCATGCTGCACTTCTTTCGTCTATTCATGCTTCCCCTACGGTGAATCTGCACTAAAGCAGCTGTAACCTCTGGCTGAATAGGAAGAGTACCATATCAAGATACAAAAAAAGGAAACATAGGAATTGATTCCATAATGTAATTTCACAACATTTTGTATCCTCAGAACCCAGCATGGTGTCTGACATAAACAAGCTCTGACAATTAATTTTGTGAACTTGTTGCAATGATGTTGCTAACCTTTTTTTGATATCAGAGGAATTATTCTTTGTGAATTTATATCAAATGGACAAACAGCTAACCAAGTTTACTATTTGGAAGTGCTGAAAGGCTGCATGAAAAAGTTAGACAACCTGAACTTTCGCCAACAATTCATGGCTCTTGCATCATGACAAAGCACCAGCTCACATGGCACTGTCTGTGAGGGAGTTTTTAGCCAACAAACAAACACCCTCCCTCCTCACCTCATCTGGCCCCCAATGACTTCTTTCTTTACCCAAAGATAAAGGAAATATTGACAGGAAGACATTTTGATGACATTCAGGACATCAAGGGTAATACGGCGACAGCTCTGATGGCTGTTCCAGAAACAGAGTTCTAAAATTGCTTTGAAGGGTGGACTAGGCACTGGTGTCAGTGCACAGCTTCCCAAGGAGAGTAGTTCGAAGGTGACCATAGTGATATTCAGCAACGAGGTATGTAGCATTTTTTCTAGGATAAATTCACAAACTTAATTGTCAGACTGCGTATGCTCTCAAGAAATGTATAAATGTATAAACTAATGTTTAATAAGTGAATCAAGGAAAAAATAAATATTTAAGTGAATAGAAGAACCAGAACTGTAGAATCTAACCTACCCACAATACTGTAGTTTTATAGTTAGGGTGATAACTGGGGTGGGTTTTCCCTTCAGTAACTACATCCAAGTGACTCCACCCAGGAATGCTTCAGCACTGAGTGCATTGCTCTTCACCGGGGCACCTGGAGGAGCAGACCTGATTGGAATAGGGAAGTGGCTGGTTTGTGCTATGTCTGCAGAGAATAGCTCCAAATAAAAATGGGGTAACTGCAGAGGGAAAAAATCATAAAAGAAGCAGACTGCAAATGACTGCAATTATCTGAAGGTAAATTGCTACTGATTAAATTACCTTTAGAATTACATTTCAGTTGCATCAGATTTGTGACCTGTAGATAACAAGAATTCATCTAGTTTAGGAAATATACCCCTTTTCCACCATTCACAATTGAAATGAATTCAGAACAAAGGGATTCTAAATTCTTTGAAGCACTGTAGCTAAGGATATAATAATTCTTTCTCAAGTATCTCATCATCTTCAGCTTCTTTTCATTCATTTTGAGAGGATATTTTAAAAAACAGCCAAGCCTCAAGTGACCATTTATTCCTACATGTGATGGCGACAGGGACAGACACAATCAAGTTCATTCTTTGTGGAAAGGAACAAAACTGCTGCTTGTTTTTAAGGAACAGAGTATCATGATTCTCAGAATCCAACTTTCAGCCCAACCCCTCAAAGCTGTTTGTAAACATAAACTCATTTATTCCCACCCACCAAGCACTATTCAGAATGAAAGAAATGGAATGAACTAATGAAATAATTACAAATACTACAATCACTACTGTTTACTGAGAGCCTACTCTGATAAAGTAGAGGCTCAGAGACGTTGCGTTACTTGCCCAGATTCACAATCTAAGTCTGGGTGACTAAGAGCAGCGTGGTGTAGTTGCTAAATTCCTGGACACTGATGCCAGATTACCTGGGTTGAATCCCACTTATACTTCTTTCGGAGTATTTGACCTTTGATGAGTTAACCTCTCTGGGTTCCCATTTCTCCTCTGCAAAGTGGAGAGGATGATAATAATGGTACCTACCTCATGGCGTTGTTGTAAGGATTAAGTGAGCAAAGTACTTAGAACAACACCTGGCACCTAGTAAATGACATGTGAGTGCTGGCTATTGCTACTGTGGTTGCAAGTAATAAGAACCCAACTCATATCAGCTTAAGCAGCAAAAGGAGTAGTAGTATTTGCTTCAGACATATCTTAGAAAAGAGGTTCAAATGATGTTGTTAGGAAGCTCCCCAGCATCTCAGCTTGTTTCTCCTTGGCTTCAAGATATATCTGACAAGCTTTGGGTAGCACGATGGCTGTTTGCAGTGCAGGGCTGCACTATCTTTACAGAGAAAGAAAACATTCTTGTTACGAAGATCTGGCAGAGGTGCCGTAGAAGTGGCCCAGATTTGGTTAAATACCTATTCTTGCACCCAGTCTTGAGTCATGTGACAAGCACTTTGGCAGGAGGGCTGGGTATACTCAGTCCAAACCACATGGCCTAAGGAGGGTTCCTGTGTAAAATCACACAGGGTGATGCCCCAAAAGACGGGATCAGGAAGAAATATATGTCTGTGTGTATATATAGTCTCATGGCTAGCAAGTGAAAGAGCAGAAAGCAGAATTGTTCTCTCTTTCCAATGCAAGTTTTACAACTGTTTAATTTAGCCTTGCAGCCCTGTCTTCAAAGCCACTCTAATGGGGCTGCATTGCACAACTCCAGGGACATAAGCTACACAGCATCCTATTCTCTAGTTTTGAGGCCTGTTGGCACTGCTCTCTTATGATTTTCCAGCCCTCTCACTTTTTTGAGACAGGCACAGTAAAGTAGCAGCCTTGTGGTTTCATTTTACATTGCAGATGTAAAAACAGGATTGAGTGGAAGAGGGCTCCTTATTTATTAAATAGTTGTTTAAGCCTACTCTGCCCCTGGTGCTACACTAAGTGGGCTGGCAGTCTTCTGAGAAACCAACCAGAAATGACTGATCTGGAATGCCGGTACTGTGAGTCAAGACTTCCTGTTCAGGGATATGCCGGTGTTCTGGCCTAGTGACGCCAAGGCATTCGGGCTCTCTGTGACTTTTTTGAGCTGGATAATAATCAGTAATAACTAAGTACATCATTGAATAATGTTTCAACTGACAAGCAAACATCAATTTCCTGCTATCTACCTATGCCTGCTCAGCTTCAAAGCATGGCTCTGTTGGCACAATCATAACCCTTTCTGTAGAAATACAGTCTTCAGAGTATATTGAAATCTCTTTCTTAGCTGACTAATAATGGTACCTAGAGTTTCTTGAATTCCCTTGGAACATCAAACAGGTATCACTAACAAAATAGAAGGTAAAATAACAATTTCTTGTAAGCATAGCATAATAAAAGGAACATATGTTTATTGAAAATTATATACACAATGATTTTACAAGTTATCCTTTTTAAATCCTGGCCAACAACTCTGATTGGTAGATATTATAATTTCATTTTACAGATGAGAAAAGTCAGATCCCAGATAGATTATGTAAACGCTCATAGTCCTATGGTGCAAAACAGATAAAATGGAGTTTACTTGTATGCCTGACCTGCTTCAAACCCTGCCTTCCTTCCACCATATCATTTTAACCACCTACTGCATATACTTACTTTAAAATTATACTTTCAATTACACCTCTCGAGACCCAGGAGACTCAGTACAAGTCATGTAAGTCTTACCTGAATGATGTAGTCTTAGCCATATTTGAGGATTGATTAGCCAATATGGATGTGAACCTTCCTATTTTCATAACAATTTTACAGGTCCATTTAATTTGTAAATTTCAGGAAATAAGACCCTCCTTATTCAGGGCCACATATTGGCAAAATTGCAAAATGGGAAGTCTATTCTTCCTCTGGGCATCACTTTTTTATCTCACTCTCTGTCAGACCCCTTCCCTTCTCAGCTCTTGGATGTCTTTACCATCCATGATCCCAGTGTGCCTCTTGCCCGGTGCTTTCAGGTCATCTCTGCCTCTTTGAGGCTTCCTCCAACCTTGCTCTAGTGACACTGATCATTTGTTGGTGTCTTGGCATTCACTCCTGCTACCTAAAAGCACCCAGATGTCAATTTGGGAGGTCCTCTGACCCATGTTGTGTGATCTTGGGGCCTGCCCTACCATTACAGAAGGCAAGGGGGCCACATCAGCCAAACCATTTCTTTTAATACCCAGGGACAACCAACTGGTAGATAAGCATGCAGCCTGAGCACAGCCAATCTAATGCAGTATTTGGGTACTCTGTATCCTGAGAAGAATGAAGCAAGGATGGGAGAAAGTTAAAATTGGTTAATTTTATAAGAACCACCCTGTTAAGATAATACAATGTGTGATCAAAAAGTATAATGAATGTTTAAATAAAAAATTTATTACACTAAAAGACACATTGCCATTAATCCCCCTCAAAATATTCCCCCTTGCTTCAAACACACTTATTCCATCATCCATGCCACTTTCACATGAAGCAGTTCTAGAAGTCCTCTTTCGTGAGTGTCTTTAATTGTGCTGTCATGGCTGCCTCGATATCCTGAATCAATTCAAAACGTTTACCTTTCATGGTCATTTTGACTTTGGGGAAGAGCCAGAAGTCACACAGTGCAAGATACAGTGAATCAGGTGGATGAGGACACACCGTAATGTTTTTATTTGACAGAAATTGCTGTACCAGAAGTGATGTGTGACATGGAGCATTGTCATGATGGAGAATAAAACCATTTACTCACTTCACGTTAATGCGTTTTTCGTTATCCATGATTTGCAGCACCCTTTAAAACACACCTTTTCTCAACTGTAGCTCACACCTGACTGACTGCATTGAACAAGTTCAAACTTGTCACACAGTGTTACTAAGATTCGATGTGCCACTTCCCATATTGAAGATCCCTGCCTTTCGGTTGGCTGGTATTCGGCAACAGCATTCATCATATGTTTTGATCACACCTCATATTTTAGTAAGATTGTGTTCTAATTCCTACTCCAAGACTTAATCTTCAGCTTTGATCTTCAATCCTGTGATATGCCCACAGTCTTTCTAAAACATTCTTCCTTGTTTCAGAATCAGAAATGTTTTTATAGTTTACAACCAAAGAACTCTCATAATAAATCTTCCGTCCTCACCGGTAGCCCTGCATGCCACATTTCTCTCCAAGCATCTTATTGTCATGTTCTTTCCTCATCTACTCCATTCTTTCCTCATCTATTCCTCCACTTTCCATGTCAAGTGGTCTGTACTGCCAGGGATGACTGTTAACAAAGAAGTTAACTGGTCTGTAACAATGAGCTAGTGGCAGAGAGGGGATTGATAGGGTTCTTTACTCAGCTTCCCCTCTGATGCACTTACGTAATTCACTAAGCTAAACGTCTTCTCAACAGCTATTTAAAATCCATCTTAAACATTGTCTTAGGGTTCTATTTGGGACTTAGCATCGGGCCATTTGAAATTGGCTTTCTTCTTTCCCAGGCTCCAGAGTACACTTTTCTCCAAAGGAGGTTGAGAAGATTAGGAGATATAAGTCAGAAGAGTTGAGCGAAGACCAGGTTACGCAAAATTCAGGGAGAACCATCTAAAAGCACAAGTAGCTCCTGGTACTATCCTGTTTGAAACATGCAGTGGATTTCCTATCTGTACTCAAGGATAAAGTTTAAATTCCTCACAGGGCATTCAGATCCCCACAGTTCCTGGCCTCTGTCTCTAGCTTCACCTCCAGCATTCTCTCCTTTACGCCTTATTCCTCAGCAAAGCTAAACTAAAGGTGCATCCCTGTGCATGCCACTTGTTTCTTTTCTCTGGGCCTTTTTTTCAGCCTATTTTTCTCCGGAATGCCTTTCTCATCACCCACCAACTGCCCACAACTACTCCTGAGCTGGCTGGTTGTTATTCATCGTTTAAGATCCATCTCTAGCATTACCTCCTCTGGGGAGTGTTTGATGACCTCCTACTCCAACTGTCTACCCCTACAGCGCCTGTGCTTTCAGGTTCTTATTCATTTTTATATTCCTGTTGCTTAGCAATGTAGGTATAAATGGCGACGAGACAGATGAATGGGTAGATGAATAAATAAAGCCATCGTGTAATTGCAAAACATAGCACTGCAGAAAGTATTCCATAATGGAAGTCTATAGATCAAAGCTTCATGTCTATGATTGGTCTATTCCCTTCTCCCACTCTACTGCATTATTGGCAGTGATTCATTTCCAATCAATACTGATTCAATTTACCTGTAGAAGTCACTTATGTCAGTTAAGTCACTTAAGTGACTCAGTTATGCGCATCACATAAATAACACAAATCTTGACCTGGCTGACAGGCTCTCATGATGACATAGTCTGCTTAACCTGATTACCAAATTGATCATAGAGCACAGAACAATTACTGAAGAAAAATAGACCCTGATAGCTCTTTAAAAGTTGATGCTAAGAAAGCAATAGAAAAACCAGAGTAGTGTAAAAATTGTGTTACAATCAGAGCATTCAGAAAATAAATTTGTATAATTTAATTAGTGCCAATAGGTTTTGAAAAATATTTCAGGGTAGCAATTCAAGATTTATACATTACCTTTTAAAAAATTTAAAAAATTTTTGTCTCCTTAGAGTATTTCCTGTTTATATTAGATGCAATTTTGCATTCATTCCCCCCTCATTTTACCCAATCTAGAGGATTTTAGGGAAGTGGTGAATGTATATAAGGTGGAGTTTTGACAGAATTAGCATGTTTCCCTACATAGGTAAGAACTGTACCTTCATTTCCTGCATGATAGGGCCAGTGACTATGTAACTTCAAAGCTTCTTGCTGAGAGTGGCAGTCAGCGGCTGCAAAGACTCATGCAGCTGCAGCTGCTCTGTTCTGGTATTAAACGATTATCCTAGCAGCTATTTTGCCAGATAAGCAGCCAAGGCTGCAAGAGGAACTTTTCTTTTATCCGTGTTAAGGTTTTGCATAAATGCTCTGTATTCTTGCCTTCCCTGATGGGGTTAAATTTGTTCAAATAGCTCCAAATTTCGTAGTACTTACTGCCATGGAACAAACTTGGGGGTCAGAGTTTGTGAGGCTTTCCTAGGTAAGTTTAATTATGTGTATTGAGTCTGACTCATCTCTCAGTAAAGGTTATGAAATGCCTTTGGAATTCTTAAGGTTGTTTACTCTTGAGGGTTGAACTCAAATGATGCTTCTAGAAAGCCTGGGGTAGAAGACAGGTGACAGGGGATAGTGAAACCAGAGAAGGGAACCAATATCTATTGAGTATGTATGGTGTGCTTAGTTAGCACTGTGACTCGTGTTTTTAAGATGCTGCTTCATTTTGCCTTTCTAACAGCTATTTGAGGAGATTCCCCACTTTTCAAATTAGGACACTGAAACAGAGGGAAGTGAAGGTAACGCAGACAGTAGGTAGCAAATTTGAAATTCAAACTCAGGCTCAACTCTGTCTGACCCTCTTTGCCTACCACTCTGTCTCCTCTGTCTGTGTGGAAAGTGCAGTCTGCGCACCTGTAGTTCGCATGTCACTGCTCTCTAATGACTTATTTATGTGTATTCACTGGCAAATTTACAAGGCAGAATGAAATACTAGTGAATTAATCTTTAACACATTCTATGAGTGGTTGATGAACTGCTCTTAGCAGTTAATGAAATACAGATAAATTTTAAATTTAGTATTGTACATTGAAAATATATGTAATTCCTTCATTTATTACTATTTTCATCATCATTATTATATGCTAGTGATATCTCACCTTCAATATGCTAAATAGGTTTGTGGAAAGCTGCCACGAAGAAACACAAATTTACCCATTTGATTACATTATAAAAGAGGAATTTATTTTGAATCTCAGCAAACCTTTTATGAAAGAGAAATATAATACTTAAGAGCCTGGATTCAGGGAGGCCAGACTGGGTGTGAATCCCAGCTTTGCCATGTCCTAGCTTGGAGGAACTTGGGCAAGTTACTACAGCCAGTTTCTTCAGTTATAAAATAAAGATACTAACAGTAACATTTATCTTAGAAGACTGCTGTGACCATTTCATGAATTGGGGTTCTGATGCTTAGAACAGAACCAGATACAGCTAAGTACTCAATAAATGGGGGCTATTTCATTTCCTTAACATGTGAAGAAACTGGTCCCATGTTCTGTTTGTGGCAGAGTTGGTGCTGACGCTCAGGTCTCCCATTCTCAGTCCAGTGCTGGGCATTGTCATGACATCCAGAGCAGCACAGGGCAGGAAACTAGAATTTTCCCTCTGCTGTTTCCCCTACTCCAAATAAAGCCAAAATGCTACTTCTGTGCCTGAATGTCCACTGTCCACCATACGGGCAATTTATCAGCCCAGTTTCCAGATGGAGAATCTTTCCCAGGGTCCCCAGTTGCTCTGCCACTGAGCCAACTGTCACAGCCTTGTGCTGACATCTCCTAGCCCTGTGGTTCCCAGCATGCCAGAAATGTTGATAGACTTCCAGGTCCACAATCCCATATCTATAATTCTGAAATCCAAAAAGCTCTTAAATCTGAAAGCTTTTTCATAACTCACTTGACTGTAAAACTTGTTCAGATCTGGACTTTTTTGGCAACATAATACCTGAACTGACATGAGTTTATCTAGCATTTGTATTTATCTGTCACGGTGTGTATATTCATACAGGTCACTGCAGAGATACTAAGGTTTTTACTCGTGAGGTCCTGCCCCAGATCTCGTGGGATATGTACCAGTCAGGGTCTTGGCAGGGAGAGATGGGACACTCAGTAAAGGGTTGTCTGTAAAGGTGTGGATGGGGTGAGGGACCAGTAAGGGATGTTGCAGGAGGGCAGAAGGAGGGATTACTTGATGAACCAAGAACTGTTACCACCCTAGGTCTGAAGCGCCAGGTAGAGGTAGCATTACCTGAGTCCAGAGAACGGCATGGGAGAGGGCTGCAGCCAGGAACTATGGCCTTAGGTAAAAGGAACCAGCCAACAGCACAGTAGGAAAAAAGGAGCCTGGGAAATAAATGTCCAAGCTGGTTTTCCCCTTCCCTCTAGACCTTCTGTTGGCACCTTTCTTTGGTCGCACCCTTCCTGAAGCTAGAGGAAGGGAGCTCATAAATGCGGACGATAAGGTGGGCTACCAGGCTTAAGGAATGAAGGTGGCAAGTGGGTCTGGAGAGCAGAAGATCTTGCACAGCATATTCTATAATATATAATGTATGCACTCTACCGTCTTTATGAAACCTGAAAACTCAAGAATGCTTACAGAGTTGTATTTATTCAGTCAGCAGCATATACCCACATTCAAAAAATATTAATACATACGTGTGGAACACTTTTTTTTTAGTTTGCAGTGCCATATAGACTTATGAACTATGTATAATAATTCCTTGGCTAAGCTGAAAGATGGGAATTATTTCACTAAAGAGTGCTATTTCATTCATTGACTGATTCATCAATTCACATATTCATTCATTCAACAAATATACCTTATTGATTGCCTACTCTGCAAAACATTATGGGCTCTGGGATATAATGACAAAAATATGACACCAGCCTGTCCAATAGCTTACAATTTAGGGAAAGACCTAATCTGTTGGAAAATAGTGATACAATCCTGGGTTAGCAGATAGTCTCATCACAAAGCTGCTGCATATTTGGGCTCAGTGGGAAAAACCACTCTGATCTAATAGCTACGTGTGACGTGGGCACAGAAGTGGAGCATGTACACAGCACACAGTTCTGGCTGACTATGCTTTAACTACATGGTGGAATGAGATTATTCCTACAACGGAAGTAATTTTCACAGGAGGGCAGAAGGATGGGTTACTTTGGATTAGGAATAATTGAGAATGCTTCCTGGGGGTAGGTAGAGGGTTTTTAAGGCTTTCCAGACTGGACAGACAGGAGCAGAGGCAAAGTAAGAGTGCAGAACAAGCTGGAATAAGTGGGCCACTGGGTCTTGGAAGTGAAAAAGTATTAGGTGACCAAAACAGATCAATGAGAAGCTGTTGTAGTCAGTGCCTTACACCTGAAGGCGTTTGAGAAGGGGAGGGCCCATGTTTTAGGAAAATCACTCTACCAGTACTTTTAAGAAGGGGAGGATTTAAGAGAAAGTTGATTGAAAACAATCTCTCTCAAGGAAGGATTACCACCAGGGAGCAAGAGATGGTGATGGAAGAACAAAGACAGTAGCCTTGGGAACAGATGGAAAGGTTGGCAGACATTTTGAGAGAGAAATGACAGATTTGATAATCCATTGGAGGGAGGAGTCAGAGTAACTCCAGGGTGTCTAAAAAGTGGATGTACTTGCACAAGAGAAAGAGGAAGGCTGCTGAAGTTGGCATGAGGGAGCCCTTCTGCAGTGTTGGACATCTTGAGGCAGAGCTATGGTCAAAATATTTTCAAGGAACTACCTTGCAGGTATTTAAAATTGTGAGTCTGTAATTCAGAAAAAAAAAAAAAAAAAAGGAAAAGCCAAGGAGCAATTCCATGCCCAGAAAAAGTTTCACCACTGTAATTCCTTCTGGTAATTCCAAAATTCAAAAGCTGTAGAAAGTACACATTTTTGAAAAAGCTGGGTGTCAAAACTTACTTGGTGATAAACCTGACCTGAATCAATATGAGGCTAATAATAGACTTTATTTATCCCACTTAGGGTCAATTCTTTTTGCTAAATAAATAGTCTGTTTGAATACAGGGTACTGTCCCAAATTGTACTGGATGGAGGGTATTCTGTGTTAAATGGTAGGTGCCTGCACCAATTAACTTTTAAAATTAAAAAAAATATTTGAAATTCTGAAATGTATCTGGTCCCAAGGTATTAGATGAGGCATTTTGAACATGTATCAATACTTATCCTAGTTCTTTATTTCACATTTTAAGAAAGTGTTAGTTTTTATGTATTTGGCATTAAACACAGTAGGTAGGTAAACAGATGCCTCTTTGTATCAAAAAGTTTTGGAAAATGAAGCATTCTTTGTAGTGCCTTTTCCATACACTGATGCTTGGTAAGTTTTTTTCATTCGTGAAATTGAGATACCACCTATCCCACAGAGTTGTTTAAAGAGCTAATGTACAAGATCCAACACATAATGAGTATTTTGATAAACGTTAGTCATTATTATCCCACCCTTTAATCAACACATGTTTTCCAAAAAGCATTTTGGATGAAAAATTTTCTTCTTTCCCAATCTCTGAAAGTGCTGTGAAAACAAATGTCTCCCTTGATGAATGTGAAGTAGAGAGAGAACCGCATTTCTGGAGAACCTAGCATGTAATTGGTGCTTTTAACCTTATGAGAAGAATATTATAATATTTTCCCCATTTCACAGATGGAAAAACAGATTCTGAGATGCTAAGTAGCATGACTTGGGTCACCCCTCAATAAGGGGTAAACTAACTTTTCTTCCCACTCCACCTAGCGCCCAGGGGAGTGTAAAAGGCCGCAGGTAAAATACCTTGTCAGAGTGTGAAAGACCTAGCCAGTGTAGGCCTCTTTCTGACCAGCCCCTTTAGCCCCCCCAAAAAATAAACAACAAAAAACAAATAAAGACCTTTGAAATAACATTCATTCAGCCCATAATCATCCAATCTAATTTTCAGACCAGCTGAAAGCCATGCCTGTTAATTTGATCAGGACTGGGAGGAGGAAAGGCATGTGGGAGTGAGGTCAGAGTCTGGTGGTTGTGGCATTGCTGGTGAGGGAAGGACTTGCTCTACTCACTGTGATAGGGAATTACTGCCTGAAAGGAAATCAAGTTTATTGTAACCTAAGTACACAGCAACGTAATCCAGTTCTTCAATTTTTGATGTAGATTCTTTAAATGAGTGTC
The DNA here is from genome assembly GCF_036562045.2 of Rhinolophus sinicus. Classification (NCBI taxonomy): domain Eukaryota; kingdom Metazoa; phylum Chordata; class Mammalia; order Chiroptera; family Rhinolophidae; genus Rhinolophus; species Rhinolophus sinicus. The sequence goes on from NC_133758.1 coordinate 48,586,620, forward strand.
ACATTTTCTTCCTTTCTTCCCCAGACAACACTCTTTAGACCTGGCCCCTCTCCTTCTCAGCCAGGGCTCCCAAGGCACGGTTTCCTTCTCTCCTTGCAGCCAGGCAAGAAATGTTCCTAGCTATCGGATAAGCCTCGGGTTTGAAGTGAGGGGAAGTTGGGGCGGAGGGGGGGAGGGGGGGAGTGAGAAAAGGGAAAGAAGCAAAGCAAGAAAAACTTTATTAGAGCAGCTAGTCAGAGCCCTGATGGGATCCCGGCCGGTTTCCAGTTTCCTCGAAACAGGGATCCCACCCTACCGCCTGTTCTTATCGCCCGACCCCCCCCCCCCCCAACTCCCTTCCTCGGAGCTCCTGGGCGTGTTTTTCAATCTATGCTAATAGGGCTGCCCCGCGGGCGGGGCTGCCTTCCCCTGACAGCAGGGAGAGAGCCCCTAGAAGCAGGACGGGCCCTGCTTCCCCGCTGGTGACAGGGTCCCGGTGCGCTGGTCCATGCTGGTCCCCGCCTTTGTTCTCGGGCCGAAGCCGAGACATGGGCGGCTGACGATGGAAGTGGAGGACTCAGGCGGCGTGGTGCTGACCGCCTACCACTCGTACGCTCGCTCCCAGCCGCCCAGCTCCGAGCCGCGCTGCGCTCCCCGGGCCACCGCCAGCCACCCGGGCAGCAGGTACCGAGAGCCGCTCTGAAGGGAGCAGGGGTTTCCTGGGCTTGAGGGTTTCATCTTGCAGCTGGGTTTTCTGCCAGGGAATATGACCACCATCACTCGATTGTTGTTTCAAGTTTTGGTGGACTGCATGAGTGAGCCTACTGTTCTTTGTATTGTCTTTGATTGGAAGTGGGAAGTGCAGGAAGTCTCATCCCCGAGGCTTTGGCTAGCAGAGGTTAGCAGCGGAGTTGTGTTCTTGATACAATTTGGTGATAAGGGTCATATGCCTCACTTCTGCCATATTCACTCTTTGAAGTATTGGAGAATTTTTTAAAAAATCATTTAAGATGAAACTAGCAGAAAGTGAAAAAAATTCAATACATTATCCTAAATCCACAGTACTATCAAGAGCTTCTTTAGTAACTCCATGCCACCTGAGCTAGAGTGAATCTTAAGAAAGTAAATTTCAGTAGACTTTTAAAAACAATTTTATCTCTAGATTAAAAAAAAATCCTTTCAATTGTATAAATACATTGGTATCATTTTGTTATTGCTAATGTTGACTCTATTCTGTAAATGGAATTATAACTCATTTCCTTTGGGTCAAGGAAAGGAAATCTCACCAAGTGCCTTTTAGATTAATAAATCAGGGATCTATGTATCTATGTTAAATTATTCTTTCAGTGTCAAGGCCAATGAGATTTCCATAGCTAGCTAAACCAACTTCTTAGGAAGTTTTCATCGGTAGACAAAAACATTGCACAAATACATGAGATGGTTTGATATTTGACACAAATTTAGCCGAAGTTTTATTTGTTTAAATGTAGCTATTTGGCTGCTATGGATCCATTGATGAGTGGTTTTCTTTCCAAGTGAGTAGTTTGAGTGGTGTGCTTTTTTGCATGTTTATTTTCAGTCATTTATTTTTTTTCTCATACTTTTATCTTCAGTATATGACAATGATTACTTGTTTCCTAATTTAATTGACTTGTGAGGCTTTCAACAGATTGTGACTTTTATTTCAAGGAATATCCTTTTGGCTACTATCCATGAGAAGAACAAAGTGCATTGGCATGAGATCTGTTCTGGGCTTGGCTAACAGAGAAAATATTGTTTATATTGTTTCTTCCAAAAAGAGCAGATTGAGTGAAATCTAATTTTTATATAAATACCATGATAAAATAATATTTTTCTTCCAACTTTAGGGGCTGTACACATTATTTTAAAGGCTACTTGAAGATACAAACTTGCATTGGTTTTTAGGGTGTTTTCTAAGCATAATCACTGACTAGCATTACTCAGATAATGAGTAACTAAATAGATATAATTGACTTGATGAGAAGCAGGGGCCAGGGCTGTGAATTTTTAGATGGTCCTCATATTGCTGTCCAGTTTGTAACTCCCAGCAGCTGTCTAGGAGCAGTCGCCAAATTCTGCCATTCAGGCTATTTGAAACTGCATCCGTTTCCAAAGCTAACTAGAGAAGTTCCATTAACTCAGCATGTGGTCTTGTGGAATGAAAATCTACAGAGCAGAAGAGTTGCCTGTCATACCTAGTGTTTTACCATACGGTTGCCAATTAGATTTATGTTGTTCCAAGTTTGCATTTTTGGTAACTGCCCTCTGTAGGGACCTTTGTGCCACTCACCCCTCGGATGCAGGAGGTAGATGACACCCTAACCCCCCTTGTCTCCTGCAATTAAATCATGAGAGAGTAGCTTAATTCCTTGGTTCCCAGTAACAGCAATCAAAAAGAGGTTCCTGTGTTTAGTGGAGCCAGAGGACACCATCAATCATGAGTCTGATAACAGAAATAATCAGGCCCGAGTTATTAACCTTTGACTCACTAACTACTGATCAATATTTCCTTTCAGGCTAAGGAGCAAGATCGTATTGTTCTACTTATGAAGAAAGCACTCTCTCTTTCAAGAATACCCTTTCTTTCAAATTGCTTACATGTGTGTAACATATTTGAGGAGTAGTGACCAGTGTGGCACTAGGAAGCATGGACTATTGTATCTGACTGTCTAAGTTTCATTCTTTAGCTCTGGGTAGCATGGGTTCAAGTCAAAGCAAATCATCTTAATTTCCAATTTCCAAACCTCCACTCTATTTTAACTTTATGTGCTGCTGAGTTTTTTTTGTTTTGTTTTGTTTTTCTGCCTGTTTCTCCCACTAAAATATTATCTCACTCTCTATTCCCCTCCCCTGCTCACCCATCCCCTCCTGCTATTCTCTTCTCTTCACTATTGTATCCCAAGTGCCTAGAGCAGTGTCCAGCACATTGTAGTGGTTAGCTAAATATTTGTTGAATAAATTGATGAATTCCTATCAAGATTATAAAATGGCCAAGATAAAACATCAGGACTTTTAAAAGCAGAAGGACACCTTTTTGGACCTTCTATATGCCAGCTCACATTAGGCATTAGGGAAAAAAAGGTGAATGAGACCAAGTCCCTGCCATGAGAATATGTCTATTTACCTTTCAGACCAATAGGACTTTTAGAGAAAGATTGAAATAAGCGGCAACATTTTAAAATCAAGAGGCTTCAGATATAAGTCTGAACTGCTAGTTTACCATTAAAAAAAAAGGAAGGAAGGAAGGAAATTAAAGGATGCAGCAACTGAGGCCCCTGCTGCTGCCTGCCTACACTGGCTGAAGCTGAGTAGTGGCTGCTCTATTCCACGCTTTTCCCTGTTACTCTTCAACACTGAAGCTGGGTACTCATTGCAATTTATTTTGAGACCTGCCCATTTTATTTTATTAAAGTAAGTAGGAGTAGAAAGTGTACTTTCCAGTTACTCAGGTCTGGGGTCAGATTGCCAGACTCCACACATCACCTACACCCTTTACTGCCATGTGGCCTTGGGCAACTTGTTTCAGCTGCTTAGAATAGTGCCTGACACCAGGGAACAATCGGATAGTTGCTAGCTGTGTTATTACTGTTAGCACTTTTAATCATGGTTGTTGTTGATGCAAAGAGGAGAGTAAAACATTTTTGGTACCTATTCCCAAAGCTTATTCATGCAGCAGAGACTCAAGAGTCCTAAGTGTTTGTTGGGAGGAGGAAAAGTAATTCCTTTTTTTCATAAAAATTGTATCCTTTGCATTTTATTCTGCAAAGAAAAAACAGTGAAGGATTATAAATTCTCAGTTCTGTTAAAACAATCGGTTGGTACTGTTTAGAATCATGTGATTTTTATAGAGGCTAACTTTGTAGACCCTTATTCAGAATCCAGAATGAAAATGTTGACACACAAAGTAACATCACTTACAAAGTGAAAGGTAGCTGAAGCTAAAGCTGGATATTTTGTTTTTCAAAGATTTTCTAAGTGATATACAAATAATATGTACAACATTTTTGGTGAATGTATCGTATTAAATGGCCATGAGTATTTCTGATCTTTATCTCATTATGCCGTAAACTTCCTGAGAGAGGACAAAAATAGAAGAGGAAAAGAACCAACTCTTCCTCAAAAACAAATACAGAAGTTAACCAAGGTTACCCTAGGAATTCTAATTGTACAACAATGTTGAAACTTTTGTAAAGCGGATATTGTTTCCTAATATCATAACTATTCATTATAATGAGAATGATGCGATTAAAATGGAATTAATGATGATTAGAGAGTAAACATTTTATTTTGTGGAAATGAGTAAATTTAGCAATTGTTAATGACATATTCATTGGTACTTTCCTGGATTGAAATTAATTAAAAAGACATTTATTTCAAGGTGCCAACTCTTTTTTATTAAGCATTTATGTAGGTTTATGTGAGTTTATGGATGTCCACCAAATTTGGGGGCACAGGAGTTACACTTTTTCTAGAGGATTCAGAAATAATAATGGAAATAGGATTCTTAAGAGAGATTAAGATATTTATAGGTCATTCCTTATGTTGTGGTTGAAATCAGAGTTAGTGTCTCTGGTTTCTTTTTACAGTGGGGTCCCTGCTGAGTGTAGGTGCCTCCATATGTAGAGCTGTTGGAAAACATCTGGTATATTTCCTTTGATCATGTCATTTTTTGGCTAAACATTTGGCCAGTTGCTTTGTCCATTTTTAACGTGCTCAGCTCTCCCTGATCATTAATCCTTCATGTATCCACAGAAATTCAGAGAATTTACAGTGTTATAGAATGACTTTCATGTGGATAAAGATGGATAATTTTTTCTTAAGTTTTATTTTGATGTAATATTAGACTTAGGGAAAACTTGCAAAAGTAGTACAAAGAGTTGTGTGTAACCTTCACTTACCTTCCCCTAATGTTAACATTTTGTATAACTACAGTTCCATTATCAAAACTGCAAAATTAATACTGGTACAATACTATTACTAAACTATAGACTTTATCCTGGTTTTACCAGTTTTTCCACTAAGCATTGGCATTTTTCTGTTGTAGAATTGAATCTGGGATCCCACACTGAATTTAGTCATGCCTCCCAGACCTCCTCCCATCTCTGACAGTCTGTCCCTGTCTTTTATGAACTTGGTACTTTTGGAGTGCTTATTGGTTGTTTTGTAGGAAGTCCCTCAATTTGGATTGGTCTGATATCTTCTCATGATTAAATTGAAGTTATGCATTTTGGGTGAAAATTCTGCAGAATGATATCGGGTCCTCCTCAGTACATCATATTGGGGTACATGATCTCGGTATGTCTCAATAATATTAATGTGAATTAGCTTTGACCACCTGGTGAAGGCGGTGTCTGCCAGGTTTCCCTGCTGCAAAACTACTATTTTCCCGTCTAATTAATATTATTGTGGGGGAGGTACTTGGTAACCATGAAATATCCTGGTTTTCCTCAAACTTTCATCTAATTTTAGCATCCATTTATGGGTCTTGCCAATAAAATTTATTACCATGGTGTTCAAATGGCGATTCTATTTTCTCAAGCCTTCTGAATTGACTTATCTTACATACTATAAAATCCACATTCTGTATTCTTTTTGATTTTATCTTTTTTACCTCCTTCAACTTTAAAAAGTCAACCAAATATAAAAGGGCATCAAATAGTCATTTAACCTACTGTTCTTTCCACAGTTTTGGCACAAAGTACAATAAAATAGTTTCAATTTACCTGGTCTGAGTTCATGAAACCTATAAAAATAAATTCCCTAATTTTCAATGTTTCATGATTTTTTTGGAAGCAAAATTTTATTACAGGATTAAGAGAAAAATAGAAAGCTGCTAAGTTAAATTCTGTGTTAAGAGAGGGTAGTTGTTAAATCTCACCTTGCTGAAGACTATTACTGAGGCTTTTTATTTTCTTAGAACTAACCATGTTTCTACCTGATGGAAAACATTTTTCCCTTAGCAGTGTTCCTAAGATGTTACTTGAACATTTGCAAATGTGTCCTGACTAAAGCAACATTCTATTTGCATACAATCAAAATTTCTTCTCATTCTATCCTTAAACCAAACTATTTCATTTCTGAAGTAATTTCCATTTCCTGTTTTCTCAATGTTTGGTCTCTAGATATCACTTGCAGCAAAGAATAAAAGTAAAATGTTGTATAGCAAAGCAGAAGAAGGGAATAAAATGTTTCTTGGAAGAAAATTTTGGAAATGAAGTTTATCCAGTGAAGCAATAGACTTTGTTTTTTAGCCGCTTTGGATTAAAATATAAAGTCAAACATGTCCTTAAATAGTATAGAAATGAACCTTGCTTTAATGACTCTGATTATTAAGACAATATAATTTATAGTGCTTCAGGAAAGGCACCTATTGAGATGTGTAAGTTTGTTTGCCTTAATAGTAAATAGTTTATATTGGTGTATTGTTTTGTTTCTTACATAATTTAAATATTTATTGTTGTTATTTTCCTCCTTATTTTCCAGCAGCCTTGAAAGCCTTTGGCAATATTGTCTGTTCTTTCTAATATTGTTATTTTCAACATGCTTTATAATTTGCTCTTGATTAATCAAGCTTGTTAGATCTGTGTAAAGAAAATGCTGTTCAAAAGACTAAAATGTATAATTTAACAAAAGATTTTGATAGTGTTTATTTCGGTTTCTTTGAGTTTTTTGGTGTGCTTGCTTGCTTTCAGTTTCTTGCTGTGTTCTGGTTACTTGAATTAATGATTTTTATATACTGTATCATTCTTCATCACGTGAAGTTTCATGTGTCCATTTCTTTGTGATTATTAGAGGATGTGCATAAAAACAGAATAATGAAATTGCTTAATTCTTTGAACTGGGAACTAAAGAAAGCAGTAAATTGTTTTACTCTATTCATCTCCTTAAATATCTGGGGTTTATGACACATTCTTTGAGTATCAGATGTGTTAAATCACTCTTCAATAAATGAATATTGTTGATAAAACTATCCATTTGACAGGCATTAAGTGCCAAGTAATTCCAAGGCTGGGAGAACATATTCTAAGTATTATTTAGAGAACCAGCTGAGGTGTCTCATGTTACTCTTAAAAACTAATTAAACCTATGCATTCCGTTTCTGATCCCTTAGATGAACAGATGATGACAGCATACAAACACACAACACAAAGGACAGGAAGCAGAAACTGGAAACCAAAGACAGAGTAGTATGTAGTAGTTTTTAAATTGTCAAACACCTGAGATTAATTTGTACTATTTTAGTAATTCTAAGTTGTGGTGCTGATTATCTTTTATGAATAACACATAAATCTTTGTCTTTATTTGTACATCTATAATGTATAGGGAAGATAATTCCTTTGAAATTTCCTGTTCAATATTCATTTATGAAAATCAACTTAGAAAACACTGGCCAGTGCATTTGCCTTTCTACTAAGGTCCATCAATGGATTTGTATTTTTAGTTCTGTAGAGAAACCTGACAGGTATTTAGAAAAAATGTTAAAGGTACTGAAAAGAATTCTAACTAGTAATAGGTTATTTGATCTCTTTCCTGCCCACATTTCCCAACTTCATTACCACACTGAAAAAATCACACAGTAGCCAAAGTTAACATGTCAATGGTTGGAACTATACCCATATTTAAGTGGCAGGAGATGAAAAGTAAAACCAAAGAGAATAAACATAGTGGAAGAAGGACTAAACTTTTCTGAAAATTTTCTTGACAATAGTAACCAGAAGAGTTTTCACCTGCCATAACAATGATCATTTGGTAATTAATCATGCACTGTCTGTGGTGTCAACTCTTAAAAAAAAAAAAAGCCTAGCTTTATTGATGGCTTACTGAGCTTGACATACATTATCTCATTTAATCCTTACAACAATCCTATGACATAGGAAGAAACTGAGGCACAGAGAAGTAGCCTGAGATCACACAGTGAGGTAGTGATAGAGCCAGGAGTCCCACCCAGGCCTTCCAAAACTTTTGCTTTTTAAACCCGTTATTTAAATCTTGAAACATTTGTAATATATTTTGGATCTAGTATTCTTCTTCCTGAATTTGATTGTTTACTGAGAACAGGGACAGTATGATTGTATCCCACTTAGCAACGAGCAATAGCAACTTTCATGCAGTAGATGTTATAAAAGCTCCGTTTTGATTTAGTCTTTCCTTTTGTAATCATTTCTATTTTGTTTTACTAGAATAAGCATGGAGTGGGTTAAATATGAATAGATTTCAATAGCTTATTTGAGAAATTTTGTTATCACTCGATGGTATTTTTTAAAACTTTGAAAGCTGCATTCTTACCCTTCATGCAATCTTATTTAGGCAACAATATTTTAACATAGGCAAAAAGTTCTAGAGGAATCATTCCTCTAGACCAAGAAAGTGAGATCTAAGCAGTCTGTAACTTCCTGAGGAGGGAATCTTCTGAAATCTTCCTGAGGAGGGAGTCTGAAATCTTCCTGTGGATTTTTTTGTTTTGTTTTTGAAGAATTGGTGGGAGGGCAGTTTTTAATTCTTTAATCCTCATAATCCTTAGGTTCATGTTCTTAGTAACTAGCTCTTAGAAGTTTTCATTTTAGTTTTATTAATTGCTTTCTTTAGCTACTAAGATAGATTTCTGTGGTTAAAAATAATTTTTCACTTTGTTCCTTGCAATATAATTTATAACGTAAGCATTTTTAATACAAGTTGAGAAAACAGTCCATAAGAATTAATGAAGCCTTCCTGTTTTGTTTCCCAATATTCAGTCAAGTTTTCACCATATCTTGATTTGAAGCCAGCTGAGAGACCAAGCCAGGTCCTAGGCCATGCGCTTGTGAAGATCAATTGTATTCTAAATCTTGCTCAAAAATTTAGGGAACGATAAGAGAGGTTGTGGCAATCCAGACCCATGAGCCACCCCTAGTCTCCCATAAACCCGAGCACAGTCCTTATCCATCAGTGATCTCAGAGCCATGGATAATGCTGAACCTAGGGCTTCAAGGGTTATCTTTTTAGAAAACAAATCCAGGGCCCATCATAGTCTGGACTTGAATCTTTAGGAGAGGTCAAAATCAGAATGGCCTCCAGGCTCTGGGCACTTGTGTTTATTTTTTAAGGTAGTCATTTTGATAAACTTTGGTTCTTAGGACATCAAAGCTACAGAGATTGGACAGTCAGTTAAGTTATATATAAACAGTATGGTCTGGACTGCTCTGCTAACTGCAATGTATTTAGAAGTCTTCTCTAACTATTCTTAACCAGCCAAGTTGTTCAGAGTGTGTTACTAATAGGAACTAAGCATCATGAAAGATCAGTCATGAGTGAGGAACAATCTCTGTGGTGCAACTGGGAAGCAAAGTATGGGAAAGTTTCTCGCTGAGAGGCTCAGAAGGAATAGCCAGCTTGTTGAGCCAGGCTCTCAATTCCTTCTGCTGACCCTTGGTCACCAGCTCCCATTACCAGGGGACTGAGGTCCACAGCATGGTCCAGTGTGTTCTGGGAGCAGTGAGACCCAACAGCGAGGAAATCATGCAGAAGGGGAAAACTGGCTTCTTAACTGGGAAACATTAAGAATGTAGAACTAGAGAAAAGATGGTGATGATTATGAGAATGGCATTTCCTTAGCTTCCTTTCAAACACTGTTACAGCTACCCGTGCACGTTATCTCGCTAACTGTAACGTGGAAAGTCTCAAAAAACACTTGCTGCAACTTTTCATTGGCATCTTAAAGAAAAACATTTGCTAACCTCAATAGAGAAAGCAATTAAATGGGAAAAAAACGCTGACTGTAAGTTTCTGCAGATTCTGTTTTGAAAAACAGAGGGTGCCTGGCCCCTGTGATTTTTAACATACCAAAGCTTAACTTCTCTCCCTCCTCATTTATAAAGCTCAGTCATTACAAGGTTGATTTGGCAACTGTGTTTGTAAAATCTGAGTTGTGCTTAGTTGCAGAAAGCTCCACTCTAGAGAACTCCCACTTCTTCCAGTTGCTGGAAGTATGTAATTGGAAAAAGCAAGCCAGGCTCTGCCTGTTTAAAGCTGTGTCATCCTTTGTGGGGCAATGAGTCAACACCAGCTAAAACAACATGAGCCATTGCTTAGAAGAAACCCAAATGAAGCTGATTTTGATTATATCAATCCTAAACAAACATGATAGTCCTTTTATCCAGACTGTAAAAAAGTTCTTGTTGTGGAAGTTAAAGAAATTAGTACCAATTCATTTTAGAGTTCATGGAAGTACTTTACTACTCTAAAGACTTTTTTTTTTTTAAAATATTTTATTGGGGAAGGGGAACAGGACTTTATTGGGGAACAGTGTGTTCTTTCAGGATTTTTTTCCAAGTCAAATTGTGTCCTTTCAATCGTAGTTGTGGAGGGCACAGTTCAGCTCCAGGTCCAGTTGACTGTTGTTAGTTGCAGGGGGCGCAGCCCACCGTCCCTTGCAGGAGTCGAACCAGCAACTTTGTGTTTGTGGGAGTCAAACTGGCAACCTTGTGGTTGAAAGCCCACTGGCCCATGTGGGAATTCAACCGGCAGCCTTTGGCGTTATGAGCACGGAGCTCCAACCGCCTGAGCCACCAGGCTGGCCCTGAAGACTTTTTTATGTGTCATAAGAAGGAACTCACTTCAGTCAACCATACTTTACCCTAGTTTATTCTCTCTTCTACTCCCCACCCCCATCCTGATCATACTGGATTCAAATCGTTATTATTTTAATCTGGTTTCAGCAATATTGGGTTAAAATCCATAAAATAAAAATTGTGATTTTATAAGTGTTAGCTCATTCTGTCCCAGGATCCCCCAGTCTCTTTATTTCTCTAGAGTATAAAAGATGGTTTTAAGGAGGATCGTGACTGGGGGGAGAGAAATAATTTAGAAGGCTAATGCCATTGTTCAAGTAAAGGTGGTAGGGCCTATACTAAGGTCGTGGGGATATGGATGAAAGGAAGTACTGGATTCTGTGGGGAAATCAAACAATGAAGTTGGTTTGATTTCTTGATTAAGTGCATACTAGGGACCAGGAAAAAATAATTTGGATTTCTGTTTTGGAGTGATATTAATTGAAATTGAGAATTCTGCTAGATGAGCAGATTGTGGATGGGGAGATAAGTTTAGCGTGTGAAATTCTGAGCTAAGTGTATATGCCCACAGGATAGTTGGCTACACAAGTTTGAAACTTGGTGGAGAGGGCAAGGCTGAGAGTTCCTAACTATTTATTCAAGGGGACTTGAGCATTTGGAAGATAGTTAAACCTGGGACTGAGTGAGATCTGGCAGGAGAACATGGAATGTCTGTAGAGACAGTGGTAGAACAAAGATAGAAACCTGGAGCAGGAGCAGTGCCACGCAGGCAATGGCAGAGCATTGAGAGCCTCTGACAGAGGCCAAAAGGATACGAGCGTTCCGGAGGCCAAGGCATTGGATTCAGAATGAGTGGACAACCACATTAAGAGTAGCTAAATGACCAATAAGGTGAAGACCACTGGATTGTAGTGTGGGTAGCAAGAAAGAGCTTTGCTAGAGTGTGTCTAATGGAGTTGTAGAGGTGGAAGCCAGTTTGCTGCAGATTGAAGAATGAATGTGAGGTAAGGAAACAGAGGCAGCAAGTAGACTTCTTGAGAAAACTTAGCTTTTGGGGAGATGAAGAATGAAAAGGCAGACTGAAGGGGGGAGCTTTTAAAATTTACCAGTAAGAGCTATAAATCTGGTAAAAGTCAAAGAAACGTAGCATTTATAAAATGCAAGACTTAAGCACATTTAGTGTCCTACTTAAAAATCTACTGATAATAACATTCTTGTATATAAGATGAAACTTCATCCCTAGCCCCACAATAGTATGTGAGCACTGTTAGGACAAGAACATTGTTTGTTTTCTTCATTGCTGAATCCTTAACTACCTTCTCCCTCCCCCATCAAAGGGCATGGCACTTAGTAGAGGCTTAACAAATGGTTGCTGAATGAACACAGTGGAGGCTGAAATGTAGAATGAGACCTCTCATTGGGTTGGGAAGCTCTCAGGGACGTCTTCCAAAATCTGAGCATTGCTTTTTTTGGGAAGTCTTCCCTGACCCTCCCACCTCAACCCAGGTTGGTCACTTCCATCTTTGTGCCTTCTCTACCTCATACATTCCTCTAGTATTGCACTTATTTCACTACTTATTAGCAGCACTGTACTTGTATAATTGACTTCTCCAAAGACCAGGAGTTTGTTGAGGCCCAAGACTGTGTTTTATTCATCTCAGTAGCCCTAACATAATCCAATACCAGGTACATATATTCTTATTGAGTAAGTGAACAATTAATTCATTAAATAGTAGTGAAGATAATAATCCAATTAAATATATGATATTTTTATAATTTGCTATGATTTTGACCCTAGAAGTAGTAGAAATCTTGGATTGGTATTCTGTTAGGGGATATATTGTTCTGACCTTACATACTACCTGCTTTCCCAGAATCCACTAAATTAGCCTCTATTTATAGGATTTATTTATTTATAGGATTATATACACTCTTGGTAATATGCTATGAAGTGAAGAATAATTAATAAAAATTAAAACTGGCAACAATTATAAATGAGCATGCCTTGACATGTGAAACTAAGAGCAGCATGGATAACTAATAGAAGGCAAATATATCCTTAATTGTTCTAAAGATTAAATTTTGCTCATTAAAGCAAGAAGAATTTAAACTTCAACTCTCACAATAAAAGTGAATTTGAACAAACATCTGTTGAGCGGCTGTATGCCATACACTGTATCAGGTTCCAGGGCACAAAGATGGTTAATAATCAGTCCATTGATGAGAATAGATGGACTCATTAACAGGCGATTTCAGCTTCATCTGAAGTTTGGCTCCTTGAGGGCAGAAACAATCTCTCTCTTTCTGTATCCCTAGCATTAGCCCAGAGTGCACACTCAGTATTGGAATGGTTGGAAAAAATGATTCAGGAAAAATGCACGAGTTGCTCTGGGAGAGCAGAGAAGGTATTATATAACTAACATTCAGGGCTCAGGTTGGTGAGTGAGAGGGGGTTAAGAAAAACTCCGGGAGTCAATAACTAAGTTAAGTCTTACATTGCTAGTAGAGGGAGTGAGAGTGGGAGGAGAGTTTCTGGTAGGAGAACCAGTCTGAGTCAAAGGGACTTTAGCATGCAGCCACAGGTGCTGGTATGGCTGAGGCCAGGTCACGTGAGACTATAAGGGAGTGTAAAGACCACTTACTGTGCACTTGGGTAAAATGATTGGGGTCAGACTGAACTCAGATTAGCCCAGTTTCTTCATTTGGATAATGAAGGGATTCCATTAGTAGTCTCTTCTAACACTTAAATTCTACTTTTATCTTTATTAAGTTGGAAATAAAGATAATTGGATAATCCTAGATTTTAACCAAAACATGGTTTCAGACCTGTACTAATTTTATAAAAACACCTTTCCTCTTCTAACTTAACTTAGCTTATTTAATTGATCTCTTGGGTCCGTATGCTGTCTGTGCAGTAAGCATAAATTGTCTAGTTTTAGTGTCTTCAATTACCCTAAGTACAGTTTGGTTTACTTCAATCAAGTTACCCAAGTCAGGATAATATATCGGTATAATGGTTGTTCTTTCAGCTTTTCTGTGGAAAATATATACCTGTCCAATAAGCAGAAATGATTTTTATTTTTTATATGATTGTTAATTTGTATCCCAATAATACGAATATTGGGTACTGTTTAAAAATTCCACAACATTTTATTTTTTGTTACAATTTAAAGAGAGCATTCATTGATAATTTATTTTTTGAAAGATAAATTTTATATCATATATGCTAGATTTAATACTTCTATTAGTAATGGTACAAAACTAGAATAAATTTAAATAAAGTAGAGAAACGTGTGAATATGTGTTGAATATTTTCTCTGTATTTTTTAATAACCCAAACACACACAGATACAATTTAAGGAAAATAATCTGTTTCACTTGTTTCCTCATTTTCTGCTTTTGAGTTTTACCTGAAAGACTAGGTCCCAAAACTGAGATATCTGAAGACATATTGCAAGCATGTGCCTCTGAAGGAAATGGGTGCCAGGCTTAATAGGAAATACCCCTCTTTCTCCAATCTTCTCCTCTTGCTTTCACCTCACCCCCTTATCCATAATGGATCAAAAATTATATAATGACAGTGATCCTAAAGATCAAGATTTCTGAAGGTATATCCCCAAACAAAGGGAAAAAATCTTTTATTTAGTGATAATAATTACTAAATAAATTTAAAAATTGAGGTATACTTAAATACAGTAAAATGCACAGTTAAGTGTTTAGTTAGCTTGCTTTTACCCATGTAACTACCATCCGAAACAAGATATAGAATACTTTCATCACCCCAGAAATTGTCTTTTTCTTCAATTAGCCCCTTCATGCTAGTTTCTGACTTCTGTCACCAGAGATTAGTATTACCTATTCTTAGAAGTCATGTAAACACATTAATACAGTAGATGTTATTTTGTGTCAGCCTTCCTTTATTCAGAGTAATGGTGTTTGAAATTCAAACATACCATTTCATCAGAGACCAAGAGTGGTAAAATGTATGTAGACCCTTGGGGTGGTTTTACTTTATTAATGTACCTGTTTGCCATCTACTGTCCAATAGGTATTGGCTGTTGCACATATGAGGGGCTAGGCAAGGGAGCAGGTCTAGATAAAATCCATTAAACTGTTAGAATCTAAAGGCTCATCTCCCAGTGGTGGACCCAGGCAAAAATAGGATGTAAAAAGATTTATTTTTGGTGTCTGCTCAATTTGTTTTGACTGCTGGAGCCCTTGCCTTTTCCCTGTAGCGTACCAGGTAGTGATTGTTTGATTCTTGCCAAGGGGACGATCTCCTTAATACTTAAGGTGTTTTGCCTTTCCAAAGCATTGCATAATTTTTAAATCTCTAATGGTGATATTCCAGAGAACAGAGAATTCTTTAGGCAGGAAGTCACACGTCTCAATGAATATGATTTAGACCAGGGACTGGCAAAATTTTTCTGCAAAAGGCCAGTGGTTTGGGCTCTGCTGGCCATATAGTCTCTGTTGTAACCCTGCTATTGTTAGCATGAAAGCAACAATAGATAAACCTATAGACATAACTGTGTTATATAATAAAACTTTATTTACAAAAACAGGTGATGGGCTGGATGTGGTCTTTGGGCCCTAGAACTCAGTCCCCTGATGTAGACAGCTTGCTATTCTTCCTACTCACAAGGCTTGCATAGTAAGCTTATCGTAGCAAAATACAGAGAATTCGTTCTCTAGAATACATAAAGCTGAAAGGAACTGAAGGTTACACCTGTTACCACCTCTCATTTTTCATTCAGGACTCTACATCTCAGAGCAGTAATTTTTAAGGTCACAAAGAGTCAGTGGACGAGCCTAGGCTATTCAGAACTCTCAAGTCTTTAACTAGGGTTTTTGCCCTATTCAGATTGTGACGGATATGAGTCAGAGTACCTCAAATATACTATCAGATTGATATTTGGGAAAAGTATCTTAGCTCATATATTTTAAAGGAATGAGAGAGAGAGAGAAGAGAGATTGAGAGAGAGAAACATAAACAAGGAATTCAGGTGGTAGCATTCTAGAAACTGGACCAAGAGTTGGCCAAGAAAGAATGGGAGTTAGACATTTAGCAAACAGATTAATTAATGAAAATAAACAGTATATTGAACACTTTATCCAAATAATTGTACTGTTTAGCATTATAAGTATGTGAGAGAAATAAATAAAAATTTTAACTGTGAAAATAGAGACCTTTAGATTCTCTGTCAGTCAGTTCCTTCATCCATTTATTCTTTTTAAATTTTTCTTTTTAGCAAACATTCATTGAGTGTCTTCTCTTGAGGGCACTGTGAAGGATTGAAGCTAAACAAGGTGGAGTTCGTGTGCCTAAGAACTTACACAGGAACCCATGATAGTTTGGAATCATGTCTTGTTTAGCTTTGTAGTCTCTGGAGAGAACACAGGGTTTGCTTCATAGAAGAAATGATATTTGAGTTGGGCATGTGTGATGTGGGTGTATTGGTGTATGGATAGAGTGTGGGGCAAAGAGAGGGTGGAAGAACGGGCCAACAATTCAGCGTGAATGTATTGAGGATTGGTAAGGGAAGTAGTAAGAGATCCTATACACATATTTGCAAGATTTTATTTGTGAGGTAGGGTTGACTCAACAAACAAGTTGTCAAAGAGATATCAATTATTCCAGCCAAAGCAATGAAATTAGATTAATAAAAATATCTCACTTTGGGTCTTCGACTCTTTATGGATACCATATGGTGTCTTGAAGTGTAAAGCATTAATTTTTAAAGAATCAGACTCAAGCAAAAACTTAATTTTTCTGGAACTCTGAAAGAGTTTATGATCTCCGTACCCCCCAAAAAAATCATGTAACTGATACAAACTAGCTTACACGTTGGGAGTAGCTGGCTTAATAGTAATCATAAGCATATATTGGAATCCTAGTGGGTCAGCCTAAGTCCCAGTCTTCAGACTTCACATTTAGCAGAGACATACCAGTACATAGCTCTAACCCTCAGTTAACACAGCCTGCTGTTTCATGATACAGCTGCGTATGGTGGATGACAGAATTTTCCTACTGCGTGCACCAAAGCAATAGAAGGCAGGCAGAGGGAGAGGAGTTTAGCTCGACATTAATGAAACCTTGACCCCTTAGGCATTTTGGTAATTCCATGAAGGCAAGAATGTTACTAATAACAGATTTTGGAGGTCATCTTAAACTTGGTCAGCTGCAGCTAAGCCGATGGCTGCTGGTGTTATGGAATGCACACATATTTGTTTTGGGAAAGTGGTGAAAGAGATTCAGTTACAGGTTTTTCCGCCTTCCTTCCTGGAATGGCGCCACCCCTAGAATAGAATTCTCCACATACCCAAGCGTGATTGGATCTCAAATTCAGCAAGTATTCAATTAAATGATTCATTTACTGCATCGGTTCTTATTTTGGAATTGTTTTACATTTAGGATATCTTTTTAAATTTTTTTTCTGGCATTAGGATGAAAGTATTTAAAGCCAAATTACAAATTATATTGTCAAAATTGTTTGATGAGCTATTGAAGCAAGGTAACTTTTCACGAACCGAATGTGTATGGCAGATACTGTATATTAATTTGGAATTTACATTCATTACTCAGAGATATGCAAATGGAAGCAAAAAGTGATGTATTTTATGTTTTCTTGTTAACTCCTAGCTTGGGGACCTGAGTTGTATTTTTATACACTGAAATACATAGGGTTTTTTTGTTTGTTTGTTTTTTTATCATATAGTTCTTAGCTTTTTCAAATCATAGAACTCTTTGAGAATCTACTACAAGCTTTAGGTTCCTATGAAAAGTATACATACATAGAGGGTGCAAAAAAATGTATACACCCTTTAAGAAAGGAAAAAACTGTATTAATTATAATACTCAATATATACCGATAACAAAAGATGAATACAAGTCACGTTTGACTTCTGCAATTACAAGAGGTGCTCAAAGTGGTTACCATCAGCGTCCAGACACTTCTGATTATGGTGAACTACTGCTTGAGTAACGTTGACCAAAGTGACCACTTGTATACATTTTTTTGACATCCCCCCCCCCCCCCCAGTATATGTTATACAAATTTGCATGCATTTTCAGGTGATTCATGGACTACAGGTTAAGAGGATTTTGTCAAATTAGTATTTAAAATTTCTTTTTCTTCCTTTATTTTTTTCCATTCAGCGTATCTTTACATTTATAGCTATCCTGACCATATTATGTACCTGGAGAAAACTCTTAGAGTATTGACTGTTTCCCTAGTACCTAGAGATTAGCTTTGAACAATTGTGGGACAAATTCAGTATAAAAATACCACATGGCTAACTTAGGGACAGGCTGTTAGAATGCCTGCTGTATGAGAGGCTGCCATTCTGTGTTTTGTCCCTGTAGTCAGGACACTTCGACGTGGCTTTGCCATAATGGGCTACATCTGTGGCTTGGGCATTTCTGGCTGATGTGAGAAAGCTGACAGGGCAGAGTCTGGCAAAGCCCTGAGCTCACAAGATAATATCTGTATGAATAGGACATTTCTGTTCTCAGAAGTGAAAAATGTTGGCAAGCAACATTGAACAAGATTAAGGTGCAAGAAGGTACTGAGTTTTAGCCACTTCTCAAGGAAGGTGTAGAGGAAGCAGAACCATTCCAGTATTTCACAGATGAGGGGTGGGAATTGTATAATTGTTGTCTAATAGGAAGATAAGGGAAATTAATCCCCCCGCCCCCCTTTTTTTCTTTTCCCCTGACACCCATAGTCCATGGCCCATTTCCTTACTGGGATTCTGCATGGTGTTTCTAGTACTTTCCTTAGATCCCCATGCAGGTGTGTGATATGCACATGACACCACTAGTCTCTAGTATTGTGTGCTAGGGCAAAGAGAAAAATGTTTGTTGATGCAAATGAGGCATTTCTGAGATTAAGGTTAAAGCTTCTAGCACATCTCTGATCAATATTATCATAACAATATGAGGCAAAAATGTGTACACTAAAAGTCAGTCTGAGCAAACTGACCCGATCCATTTGTACATTATCCACTCACTAGGCTACAGTGCACTGAAAACAGAGATTTAAGAAAGGTTAGCTAAAGTCACGGGTAACAAATTAGTGGCATATCTTTATAGGAAAGTTAGAAATAAAAGCCAAACAAGTATTATTGGACTGTCTCCTGCAAACATTCCTGGTAGCATTGTCTGACAAGTTTTCTAGACTAGACAGCTATTTCTCCTTCCCCAGGGATTTGTATCCTGCCTTGATCCCATACAGCCTGTTTATCAATCAGTTCATAGGATATTCAAGGTCCCTTGGGTCCCTAGAAAACATCTAGCCTTATTTTTTCATTATCTTATTCTTCACTTTAGACATTAAGCAACTCAAGCTTCTAATGTTCTAACATTTCTATATTATTAAGATTTTATTGGGGAAGGGGAACAGGACTTTATTGGGGAAAAGTGTGTACTTCCGGTACTTTTTCCAAGTCAAGTTGTCCTTTTAATCTTAGTTGTGGAGGGCGCAGCTCAGCTCCAGGTCCAGTTGCTGTTGTTAGCTGCAGAGGGGGCAACCCACCATCCCTTGTGGGAGTCGAACTGGCAACCTTGTGGTTGAAAACCTGCGCACCAACCAACTGAGCCATCTGGCCACCCGGGAGCTGAGCGGCAGCTTATTGACTTTGTTCTAGTTGCAGAGTTGCAGCTTACTGGTCCATGTGGGAATCGAACCAGCAGCCCTGTTTCCCAGAGATCGCGCTCAAACCAACTGAGCCACCTGTCCGCCCCTATATTATTTTTTTAATGGGAAAGACTTATTATATCTTCTCATATCGTTGTCTTGTCATTGTAACATGTGGCAACATAACATAACATTTCTCTATCCACAGACTGTCAAATGGTGTTATGTAACCAAACATGGGTTTCCTGGGGATGTTTGGCATCCGTAGAGTTCAGACTGCACTCCTTCTCAGGCCTTGAAGTAGAAGGCATATTTAGAGCAGTATGATCAGTCTGCCCTCTGAAAAGGAGTGTTTTAACTTTAGACGACATAATTATTTTGCATTGACATGTTATTCTCAAGTAGTATATTCTCAAGAAAGATATATTCTCAAGGATATACGCTTCGTACATTCAAAGTTCAGTGAGGACCTCAGGAAGGTAAAAGTGATATCTTCAAAATGCTATCTCTCTCTCTCTCTCTCTCTCTCTCTTTCTCTCTCTCTCTCTATCTCTCTCTATCTCCCTCCCTCCCTCCTTACGTACCTACCTATCGTTCTATCTTTTCCAGTTTTTTGAGATATAATTGACCTATACTATATAACTTTAAGGTATACAGCAAAATGATTTGACTTAGATATAATGTGAAATAATTGCTGAAATAAGTTTAGTTAACATCCATCATCTTATTCAGTTCTCTTTTTCTGTGTTCCTTCTTATGTCTCCTCGACTTTTCCTTTTGGAGAAGGGAACTTAAACTCACCATGCCCTTGAAGATACCCTGCCCTCACTCGTCTCTGGGTCTGTATACACAATAATAAACGCTGACATTTATTTAGTGCTTCCTCTAAAGCCAGCAGGAGTCCAAGTGCATTGTGAATGTTAAAGCCCCCAGGGTTTTACTCCTAGGAGGTAGGTACTGCTTCTCACTTTACATTTTTGGAAACACAGAGGGTAAGTAATTTGCCCAAGTGCAATACAATAGCCTCGCTTCAAAACCCATACTGCTGTTTCCTTTAATAAAAAAATATGGTAAAATATACGTAACATACAGAGCCTATCCTTCTTAACCACCACATTCTGCCCCCTTTCTACACATCCTACTTCCCTTGCCTGAAGAGCCAGTCTCCACCTTATTTATTTATTTTTTTTTCATCTCCCACCCCCCACCCCCCGCCCCCCTTAAGTCTCCACCTTATTAAGTCCTGTTGTCCTTGGGGATTGGATCACAGCTTACATTGCCTAGAAAGCCTTCCCTAATACCTTTTCCTCTTTTCCAGTCTGGCTCAAGTTTATCTCCTTTGAGATCCCAATGAACCCTGGGCCAATGATAACTATGATGTTATTCTGTAGCTGCCTCCTGCCCCTACACTGGACTACAGCTCCCTAAGAGCAGAAGCCATGATTTATCTTTATGATCTCAGTGCCCAGTAACATGCTCAATAAATGTTTATGGCATGAAAAGGAGGGAAGAATGCATGAATTCTCTTTTCCAAAATTGAAAAACAAATTTTCTTTTCCAAATCTGATTCTGTTTAAAATGTATCACAAAAGACAGTTTCTTACAATAAGAAATAGAAAAAGAAACACTAAAGAAACACAGGGAAATGCTAATCAGGGTCAGGTTCCACACGGTCAGTTGCTTATATTTCACTTTGTCAGATTTTATCTCTTGTAAAGAAAAAAAAAAAAATCACTGGGAGGTGAAAGAGAAAGGAAATGCTTTTGTTTTTCAAACTGTATAACTAGAGTTTCCATGACCTCATTGTGAGGCAATCCCTCTTCTTGGAGATAATATGTCTCCTGTTAAAGTGTAGCATCTAATTTAGGGTTCAAACTCAGGATGATTCATAGGCTATCAGAGACTGTAATTTTAAAGACTGGAAAATGATGGCCATGAGGAATATACATAGAAATTGAGATTGTTGGGGCTAGAGCATAGAAAAGCCAAGTGAGCTATGCCAACTGATTCAACAAGAAGAAATATCATCCAACTTGTGGGCACACACATACTCTGTGGGGTGTCTGGCGTATCTACTGGGTGTTCCATCCCCAGATGCCACTGCCAGATCCAGTAAGAGCAGCGGCAGCAGCATTATAGATTACAAAATGCTATAGTACTACCTTTCTGTAACTCTGTAAACCATGTTTGCTATTTAATTTTCCTTCCTGATTTTAGTTTGATTTCCTGTCCTTGAAATTCTCTAGGGTCGTGAAGTTAATTGGCAATTGCTAAGACAAGAAGGCAATTTTCCTATTATAAGAAGCAAAGTCCCTTCTATTTTGAAGACATGCCTACAAAACTTTAAAAAAATTCCAGGCATCTGGGAAATTGAACTTCATAAGATGGTGCTTAATTAGAAAGGAAGCAGAGCTACATTTGTAAAACAGACCAATTTGATTATATTTTAACTATTAAATAGATTAATTTTCAGGGTGGTCATTCTTTACTATATGCATTTAATTGACATTAAATTATATTAAGAATTCACCCTTGGTAGACTAATAAGATTTCTATTCAGCCATGCTTTTTATTAATCCTCATTACTATTCTTGGAAGGAAAACATGAGTGGGGCCAAATGGAGTTCTTTCTCCTAGTGAGTTAAACAACCACAGTTTCTGGAATTGTTTTAAAAGAATGTGAGCATTATCGTAAATTATTGGGTCTTCAGACCCAAATTCAAACAGTGAAGTAGAACAGACCCTCCTACCTATTCTGATTGCATCACCAGTGTCACAAGTCAATCAAGGACTAATGTTTAATTTTAAAATTTCCTTATGCGCTTTCTCTGCATCCTCTCTTGTTAACTCGGTCTCTTGGTCTCTCACAAACTTGTCTTCATTTGAGGATATTTGTGTCTTTAGTTAACACAGACCTCATACAGTATAACAAAGGTTCCAGGCTCAGCAAAACCAATTGCTAAATCCACTTCAGCCACTGCACAAAGAGGACCATGTCTAAACAGAAAGGACTTCCAAGAAATGGGCTCTGGAAGCTTCTCATTGAGTGCAGGGTTGTTAATTCTTAGCCTGGGATTGCTGTGTGATGTACAACAGGTTTTGCCTCCTCTCAGCTAAGGAGCATAGACAGGTAACAATGAGATCCCTTGTTCCTTTCAGCACTTCTTTATCATCTCTTGGTGACAATTCAAGAATGCGGAGGTTAGGCTCCTAAGCAATGCTCAGTGTCATCGAACCAAGATATTTTTTTTTCCTTGTATGCTCGTAATCATTCTATTTGCTTTTGTCTTTGACCCACTGATTGATGATGATTTTTCTGTTGTTGCTGTAAACAATATACATAGGAGTAACAGATGAGGTGAAAATAGAGCTTCAAGCCATTTCCTAATAAATCAGTAGCTTTTGTGTCTTATAGAAGTGTCATTTAGTCAAGTGATTCTAAGACTAGGCTGTAATTTGGGAGGGACAGAGAAATAAGGGATTTATAATATCTAGGTACACTGTTTGAAATGGTTTTGAGTCTTTGAAAGAGACTATTAAATATTTCTCCTTGCTTTCAGTATTGCAATATTGAAATTTCAAAATAGCAATATTGCAATTTTAAAAGCTTAAAGTAAAAATAATAATTTGACATAAGAGCCACTGTTCCTCATAATTTGTGTTTGAAGGCTAATAAATTCCTTCAAATTAGCCTTTAAAAAAATTTAGATATTTCTATTTTATTTAATGCAAAATGAGAATAAGAACAAGTATTATATTTTCAGTGAGACCAAACTGAGATCAACTATAATTTTTTCTTCTCTCTCCCCTATCTGTATTTGTGATTCATAGGGTTAATGCAATCTTACGATTTACTCTATATCATATAGTAAAATTTCAGCTTATTCTATAGCTGCAGACCATAGTTGGAAGAACATAACATATAAAATCTCATGAGGTTTGGTTTGCTATTGACTTCTAAAAATTATTGTTTTCTAAATTAAATGAAAGGATGATATTTGGAGAAATGGGATTGAATGAGTTAAGGCATCTTATTTTGTTTCTGTTTTTAAGTTTAACTTCTGATGGTCTTCCCGGAGTCATGGCTATTGCATATTTCTAAATCACTAGTAGTTTCATCTTGAAACATTTCGCCCTAAGCATACCGATTTTTGTCTTATTAAGTATGATCTCTGCCCATAAAAATCAAAGAGGTTGGTGAAATTCTTATAGGAGTCTTAATTGTAAAGCTGACACACAGAACCATATTCACTTTTCGTGATTAAGATTTGGTCAAATTCTTGTCCACATTAAGTGAATATGTGCTTTTCTTAAGTATCACATCAATAGCTCTAAAATATATGATACAATTAATTCTTTGTTTGCAGTAATTACATCCTTTTTCCTGATTTCTGCTTATCTTAAGTAAGACCATTTTCATGATGGAACAAGGTAACAGGTAATTAGGAAGAAATGACTGTTTAAAACATTATTATAGAATAGAATACCCTGTTTCCCCGAAAATAAGACCTAGCCAGACAATTAGCTCTAATGCGTCTTTTGAAGCAAAAATTAATATAAGACCCGGGGCCGGGTATAATATAATATAATATAATATAATATAATATAATATAATATAATATAATATAATATATACTGGGTCTTATATTAATTTTTGCTCCAAAAGATGCATTAGAGCTGATTGTCCAGTTAGGTCTTATTTTCGGGAAAACATGGTATATAATTTATTTTTGGCCATGTGACTCTGAAGCTATACTTTTCTTACTTCTTTAGTGAAATATCCACTTCTTTTCATTAAGTGTGATCTTCAGAACTTATTGCGGTTTCTCTCAAAAGGTACCACACATCCAAGCTACTTTTACAGGGAACCCTTTAATGATATGTCATTATCATAGTGAGGTTAAACTTGTCTTTGGATAACTGAGACCATTTAAGTGGTGCTAAATCATGGTAGGAGAAAGGAAATTTCAGGTAAATTAAAGATGAACACAGTTCTGTACTGGGTATCATAATCATGATAGTTTAAACACTAAGATCTTAAAAACCCACGCTGGCTTAGAAAGAGAGAACATTGTCAAAACTTTCAAATCACTAAGCAGGACACAGTGGGCAGTTTCTTCTTCATACTGATTTACCACTAGCATGGAGCAGCTAGAACTAGTGATTGACTGTACCCTCTAACAGCTATACCTAAGTGGACTGAGCGAAGGGTAAAGTAATGAACCCGATGCTTCAGGGCATACATGAGCTGCTCCTCCACAGAGGGAGGACACACATGTCCTCCCTCCTTTGGCAGGTCAGTTTCCCAATGATCTTCATAAGCAATATGGTGAATGAAGCCCAGGGGCTGGGCAGGTTAATTTGCCAGCCAAGTTTCCCAAGCAGACTATCCACCTGATAGGTGATATTTGATAGATGAATTTGCCCCAAGGGCAAGGAGGGCAGGGAGTTTGTGTAAGGGAACCAAAAGTAATTTTTCAGACGAATTATAAAGTGATAGAGAGAAAGTATAGGTCTAGGAAGGCAATTGCTGAGCTGCAGGCTGTATGGGAAGCATAATGTAAGAGAATGAAATTGAATAGTGGCTTGTTTCCAAAAAGCGATAATGGAATCCTTAAAGATAGACATGTCACTAGGTTGGTTATTATAGACTAGAAAGTATTGGAGGAGGAGAGGCAGTGATTTGACAAAAGGACTAGAGTGAAATGAAATGTTTGAAGGTAGAAAGAGGCAGAAAAAAGAGAAATGGGAAAAGGCACTACTGAGCTTGTGATGGTAAAAACAACTGATTTTAGGATGAGGAAAAGAAAAATGATAATTATTAAAACCAAATGCAGCCCTTGTCAGCCTTTATGCACATATTTATTGTAAGAAGATGAATAAAAGATCATTTAAAATTCACATGGTGATGTATCAAATCCTCCTGTAAAACATTTGAAAAGAAAAAAATCAATAGAACTCTCCTATTTATGAGCATATAAGATTATAAACTAGGATTTATAGAGATAATTTTATGTAGGTTTAGGTGCACGGAAATTTTTTTTTAATTTATTGGGGTGACAATTAAGAAATTTTATTATCACATATTTTTTGAGGTAGAAAGGAGGAGAGTATTTGCTTTATATTGATTTTTTTGGTCTTTTACAAGTTTTAGAGTTAATCAGGAATCTTAATAAATTTTATGGGCAGAAAAAACTAAGTGAAAGATTTTTGTTAAATAGGAAGCTTGGGGATGGAACCACACAACACAAAAAAAATACACATAAAGGTAACAGAATAAATGCCAGACAAAGAAAGCCATTGGCAGTTGTTGGCATAGTGCAGTGGCTTCTGGAGCTGCTATAAAGAATGTTATTAATACGAAAGCTAATATATTAAAGAGATCAGATCCGAATTTAATGTCACTTGACTTCTGCCAGTTACACTCATTGTGTGTAAGTAAAATGACTATTTTATTGTAAGTTGGGACACTTTCGAAAGTGAAAGTAGGTGCTAGTAACCATCATGTCTGGACAGCTGGTATAAACTGGGATTTGTTTTAAAATCAAACTAGAAATGGTCACTCTATGCCTGAATCCAAATACCATAAAATGTATTTCATGTTTTCTAAAATGAATATCATTCCTGGACAACATTTGAGCGGTTTCTTTGTATTATCAGCAAACGTCAAAAATATCAATTAAATTAGTATATATCTCAACTATTATGGTTAATATGTAAATCACAAAAGAATTGAAGCATTTGGTCATAAGTCACTGCTAGTTCTATATTCAGCTTCACCAATATTGAAATAATCAACTCTTAATTTTGGAAGAAGCAAATCTATGTTGAGGGCAAGATTTCTGGAATCAGAGTGCTGGAAATGGAATCCTGGCTCTTCTATTAACTGTGGGACCTTGGGCAAGTTGTTTAGTCTCTAAGTGGCTCAGCTTCCTCACAGGAAATAATAGTAGTATCTATCTCGTAGACTTATTGTGAGAATTAAAAACATCAGTGTAAGTAAAGACCTTAGAACAACTGCCACATAGTGAGATCAATTCACCAGTGTAAGAATTGACTATAGTAATCCCTCTTATCCACGGTTGATACATTCCAAGACCTCCAGGGGATGCTTGAAACCTCAGATAGTACTGAACCCTACATATACTATGTTTTTTCCTATACATATGACTAGGTATGATTAAAAAAAAAATACAGTGAATATTTAAATTAAAAAATTTATTACAGTAAAAGATACATTGCTGTTAATCCCCCTCAAAATACTCCCCCTTGTTTCAAACATGCTTATCTCATCGTTCTTGCCACTTTCTGAAGCAGTTCTGGAAGTCCTATTTTGTGAGTCTCTTTAGTGGCGCTGTTGTGGCTGCCTCCATGTCCTGAATCATTTTGACTTTGGGCAAGAGCCAGAAGTCGCACAATGCAAGATCTGGTGAATAAGGTGGATGACGACATACTATAATGTTTTTACTTGACAGAAATTGCTGTAAACCAGAAGTGATGTGTGACACGAAGTGTTGTCATGTTGGAGAATGAAACCATTTGCCCATTTCATGTTAGTGCGTTGTTTGTGATCCATAATTTATGGCACACTTTAAAATACACCTTCTCTCAACTGTAGCTCACACCCAACTGACTGCACTGAACAAGTTGAAACTTGTCACACACTGTTACTGAGTTTTGATGTACTGCTTCCCATATTGAAGATCCCTGCCGTACCATTGGATGACACTCAGCAGCAGCAGCATTCACTGTATGTTTGAT
This sequence comes from Rhinolophus sinicus, assembly GCF_036562045.2. Lineage (NCBI taxonomy): Eukaryota > Metazoa > Chordata > Mammalia > Chiroptera > Rhinolophidae > Rhinolophus > Rhinolophus sinicus. Next base: position 48,613,567 of record NC_133758.1, read on the forward strand.
CACACCTTGTACATGCCTATGAGAAAGTTGAATTTATAAATTAGGATGATGAGAGGTTTCATCACGCTGCTCAGAGTAACATGAAACTTGTGTAAAAATTATTTGTTTCTGGAATTTTCCATTTAGTATTTTTGGACCATGGTTGACTGGGTAACTGAAACTGCAGAAAGTGACATTGTAAATAAAGGGGGACTTCTGTATTTTTCTTCTTATATTTTTATGAAACACCATTCCTTTTTTGCATAGTCGTTTGAATTGGCGTTTCCTGCCCTCCTTTCTTTCCCGCTCCTTCTGCTTCAATACCACCTTAAAGTGGTGAAACCTAAGATAAGTAATGAGAACAACTCTCATAGAAATACCTAGCATAACATATCCTTTTTGGCCCTTTGCAGAAAATATGGCCTGTTTAATAGTTAACACAAATGGGAAATGGTAGTATATTTGGAAACATGGAAATTGACTAGTGGAATAAGCCATTTTTTAACATGGTGAAGTTTGGGAAACAGGTGAAAGCCCTGTTAAATATCCTGTAGAGATATATAGGGGAGAATTGGAGTGAGGCAGAGCAACATTGAAAGACAGGAAGGGAAACAAGTGGAGTAAAACCTAGGGAAGTGAAATGTCTCTACAGAGAGGGGTCAGAGGCAGAGAAAAATGACAATAGAAACTTGGCTAGCATTACATACTTGGAAGAGTATATTAGGAATTATAAGGATACATGATTAATACAAAGCTTGGATTTATAATTATTATGATGTTACCACCCCAGAAAAATAAAATTTATACAGGTTTGGTAAAGGAATATTTAAGTGGTGGACAATTTTCCACCTACCTATCCTATTGAATTAAGAATTAAGCAATGACAAGGGTATGTGGAATTTTCCAAAAGTTTGTGATCTACGTCCTTCTCTCCATCATTCCGGAGATAATGGGACCTATGATATCAGAGACACAGGCACAGACTGAATATCCAATGTTTTTAGCAACTCTGGTAAATTCTTTCAAAATTGGTGTCAGGGGTCTTTCCAGAGTTCAGCAGAACACAGCATTGAACACAGAGTTGTTGACCCCACACAAGCAGGACTAGACCTCAAGCTCCCACACTATACCACGTCCAGAAGAATTATGAGCTCTGCCCCTTGGATTACCTGTCAAGTCAAGAGGCTTAGAGGGTGGTTTCCCCAAGATTAGCCTCTGCAGTTCAATGTGGAGCTATAAATTTTTGACTTTGAGGGCCATTTTCCAAGTGCCTGAGAATCCTTTCTTTGTGCTGTGTTAAAGAGCTGTTTCCCAAGTTTATTGGAAAAAAAATCTGAAGCTTAAGAACTCTTCTTTGTATATGTCACTGCATGGAATTGTAGGTTTGCTAGAAATATTATTTAGAAGATTCAAAGTAAGGAATTCCTGTGACAAACATACTATAATTACATCAGATATAAAGGGGTGGGAGCTTAAAATCCATAAGTGTAAATAAGATTGCTCTTTCTTTTCTTTGGTTTACGGCATAGATTCTGCTCTAGAGTCTGTTGCTCACTTGCCTTTGCATACTGCAACAGAAAGGAAGGAAAATGCAAATTGTCCAATTTTCCTTCTAGTTAGTTGGTCTAGTTCAAGATTTGTAAGTAGCCAGACCTGGTAATGAGGTTTTATGGTACTTGTGAATTTTTTTACTCTATATCTGTCCACTTATTACCTTAGATAAATTAGAGGTAGTTTTTAATCACAGAAGATCAAAGGCAAAATAGGAAATGATTTCTTCATAGTCAGTAAGAGTCAGGAAAGGACATAGGACTGCTTTAGATTTGTTCTAAAATAATATGGAACTTGTTTTTATTAATGAGGTTTTCTTAATCGTGCTAATTTGCACATGTGAATCTGTATGATGTATTTGAATAAAATACTTGTTAAAATCAATTAAAATTTAATTTTTAGCAAGCATGGAGTAAGCTTTTCCTTTTAAATGGTTACTCTGTTTTCTTCTAATCTTCATTTCACCATTGATGTCTTATATAGAATTTGAAAGCAGGCAAATTCAGATATCCTCATAGATGAGGATTTAGTTCTTACTCTAATCCTTTTAGACACAATTACTGAAGTTTCAGAAAGTTTTATTAAAGAGTTGGTAGACTAATTTGGAACAAATCAGATTTTTCAAAAAGTAAAGTTTAGAAACCAATAAGAAAATCCTAGTTCTCATTTAGAACATCTTATCAGTGATTATTAAAAGCCTCAGTTTGGGTATGGTCTTTATTATTTTATAACTTTTCTGTACTATATATGAAGTTGCAATAACTCTCTTCCTTTCTGTGATTCTCTCATTTATTATTAAAAGATTACTAATTTTTACCCAATTATCCTGCATAAAGCATGGTTAATTAAAATATATATATATATATATTTCTAGCTTGAGCTCTGTAACTAACATGTGTAAGAATTTTAAGTAAGCCAGAGATGCTTAGGAAACATCAGTCTTAAATGAGTGAAGGAATTGAAATCTACAAGTCACGTATGACAGGAAATAAATATGGAAATTGTAAGAGTAGGAAAGAAAAGTAATAAGTAGCTAAAATTTGAGCAGTCTCACAGAATCCTATCTTACCTGGAAAAATATTAACGATAGAATAGAGAAAGTAGGCTCCCACACCCAGCTGCAGAGTTCCCTGCTAAAAAATAATCTGTCTTTAAATTTCACCCAGGAGTTTCTGCTTCCTACAGCGTTTAAAGGCTGTGTCCAGCGTTTGAATAGTGTACTGCAGTCAAATTTTTGGTCACAGGTGGTTGATTCTTTTCTTAAAGGGGGGTTCCTTAAGATTGTAATTAGAACCTTGTTTGGTTCAACAAGAGGGCTATGCTAATTGTTGGCTCTTTTCTAGAAGAGGGACATCAAAATATAATCAAAATGTATCCTAATGATGCATATCTAAGTAAGTTCAAACCAACCAACCAACCAACCAACCAACCAACCAACCAACCAACCAAACTACCTGTTTTGGAAAACTGCAGTGAATAGATAAGTTTTTTTCCCCTTTACAAACAATGGGCAGCTTTAAAAATTTGATGGCTATAAGTTTACAAATATGATTGTTTTATATTCCAAGTTAAAAAAAATTTCATACTGTGATTGAAAGCAAAAGTAGTATAATTCATTGGAGAACTATCAGGGCCAAGATCCTCTTATAAAAATAAGACTATAATCCCCACCCCACCAAGAAATTCTTAAGTCCAGGTGAGAAACAAACTCAGAATACAGCAAATACAATATACAATTATATACTATAATAAACATACAGTAAAATATTAAAGTTAAATATACAACTTCTATGAAATTGTTTCATAAAAGACTTTTAAAACTAGTAAAAAAGCTTATTTTCTACTGATGTTTCTATTGATTTTACAACACATTCAAACCATTTTCTGAAGTCACTTGCAGTTTGTTAGTAATATAAAAGCTTCATAACTAAAAAAGGGATTAATTTGATAAAGCAGTAATTAGAGTTGATTTGAAATTTATCGTCTAAAGCTTATCTCAGTTTACTTTAAGCTACTGTAATAGTACTTTCCCTTTAAGACCTCTCTCACCATTACTATTACTTTACATTCTAATCTTTAATTCATATGAAGGGATTTGTTACAGTAGTCTGGGACTCAATCTCTTCAAAAGGATACAACATTGAAATGGGCCTTGTCCTTCCCTGGATTCATTTTACATTACTGATTTTAGCTGGGTGTAATTCAGAATACAAAATGTGTAGGTACTATTTATTCATATCAGTGGTCTTTAGAATACAGAAAAATGAATTCGTGAGATTATACTTATGTCTCTATGTCTAAAACAAACTATTTACCACAAGTTAAATTTCAGACTTTAAAATGCGTGTAGACATACACAAAAGAGTGCATACACTGTACAGTTTCATTCATATACCGTACAAAAATAGGCAAAACTAATCTATGGTATCAGAGCTGAAGATAGTGGTGCCTCTAGGGTGGGAGTGGGGCAGTTACATTGTGGAAGGAATATGGGGCCATGGCCAAGTTATATAATATTATCTCATGAAGGCTCAGCTTCTTCATCTGTATAAAGATGTGTGATAATATGTATAGAGTTCTTGGCACAGTGAGTGGTATATAGTAAGGATTTAATAAGCAGTAGGTACTGTCAATAACCAGTGGTCTACTTCTACTGTCAGTCCCATAGGTTTCTCAAATTCAAGAGGTCCATTTTGACTTTCTCTTCCTTCACTATTATCAGCTTATTTGCTGATAACATGGAACTCATTCTCCTCTTCCCTCCTGCTCAGCCCCACCCCCCCACCCCGCTGCCCCCATCAATCACCAAGTCCATTGACTAGCTTTTCAGAGTACATCAGTTTCTTTTATCCCCATGGCATGACTCAAGACATCAGCTTTTCTCACTTCTCTTAACTTCAAATGGCACCCAGGTGCTCACTCTGCTTAAAAATAAAAGCAAAAACAGAAAAACCCAAACAACTTCTGAGGGAAAGTAATTTTTCTGAAATGAAGTTCAATCATGTCCCATATATGCCCTGCTTAAAATGCAATAATGGTTTGTTATTTCCCTTAGGATAAACTCTAATTGCTTAATATTTAAACTCTCTAATAAGGCCTTAAAAGGCCTGAATTGCCTCTAGGTTCAACTCTTGTTATTTTTTATCTACAATCTATACTGCAAAAGGGTTTAATTTCATTTAGTTACTCTTTATCACACTGCACCATCCTTTTTCAATTCACACATGTTATGCCTTCTGTTAGAAATAGACCTCTTTTCGGTGCCCCTCTCTCCCTTCCCCACTGTTATGGACTTAATTGTGTTCCCTAAAAATTCATATGTTGAAGTCCTAACACCCAGTACCTCAGAATGTGACTCTATTTGGAGATAGGGCCCTTAAAGAGGTAACTGATTTAAAATGGGGTCCTGAGGGTGGGCCCTAATCCAGTCTGATTGATCTTATAAGAAGAGGAAGTTGGGTCATGTACTAGCGCGGAAGTAAGACCATGTGAACACAAGAGTGAGAAGACAACGATCTTTAAGCCAAGGAGAGAGGCCTCAAAAGGAAACCAACTCTGTTGACACCTTGATCTCGGACTTCTAACATCCAGAACTGTGAGGAAATCAATTTCTGTGTATAAGCCACTCAGCCTGTGGTACATTGCTGAGGCAGCCCTAGCAGTTAATCTATCCATGATGAATTAATTCATCCCGTTCTTCAGGAATAAGCTTAGAAGTCACCTCGTTTAGGATACTCTGTTGGCTAGACCAGGTACTTTTTTGTATGGCACAACCACATCAAAGATACATTGACTTCACTATGGGTCAGGCACCATTCACAGTGTTTTGCCTGTATCATCCATTTAATTCTCAAAATAACTTTATGAGGGGGAGGTAGTTTTATCCTCCTGCATTTACTGAACAGAAAACTAGGGCAAAAGGAAGTTGCCAAGCAATGTGACTGTGTACAAATGACCCAGTCTTTTTCCTCAGGTCTTATTTGTCAAGGTAGAATGTTCTTATGTAAGTATTAGACTTTTGACTCCAAAGTAACTTTACTTACCTTATTGTAGCATTCATCCAATGTTATTGCAAATACTTGTTTTATTTTCTTCTCCAAGAGCACAAAGTCTGGATTTTTTCTGCCTGTCCAGCAGCCAGTGTCCAGCACAGTGTGTGGCCCGTAAGTATTTGTTGATGCTCCTGGCTCTGATGCTGAGGCGCATGAACTGCCATAAGCATCCTGCCTGGCCTGCAGATGGGGAAGAACAGCAGCAGTGCTCTTGAAGTAGAGATGATGAAAGAGCAGAAGTGTGACTGACAGGGCTCAAGTGAGCATGGTATCTCTTAGCCTCTCCCTCTTTTACTTGGGGTCAGAGAAGGAACTTATTAAAGCAGACAAGTAATTGTTAAGAAATATTATATAACCAATATATATCCCTACATATGCTTGGCCCTTCCTTGGCTATGTTGCTTCATCTAAACTTACAATAAAGACAGTTTTTTCTTCAGAAATTTAAGAAATGGATGATAAAATCTAACTCTACACAATTTAATTTGTACATGGAACGAGTCCTCATAGAATGAAAGAGTAAGCCTGAATAATTTCATTGAAATAAAGGGCAAATAGCTCAATTATTGAATTGTTTGATGTTGGAAGACAAAAATGCAAGTTGGCACATTTTCTAGAATTTCACAGGTACTTCCTACAACCCAGGGTTCGTTAACACTGGCACACTGGCCCATGTCCGGATTCCAGGACCGCAGTGAGAGCTGGGCCAGGTTAGTTCAGAATTGTAATTTAAACTTAGAGAAGCCTTTAATTTGTTTAATTTTTTGGTGAATATTGATTAAGTACTTAGTGTGTGCCAGATATCGAGGATGTGAAAATAACAAGACAGTGTCTGCCCTCAAAGAGTTTTCTGTCTAGTGGAAGAGATAAACAGGAAAGCAAATCATGCGATGAAGGAGACAGGGGCTCGGATGGAAAAATGTTCAAGACCAAAGACACAAAGGAGACAGTAACCATTCCTACCTGAGAGACAGGAGAGGTTTGTAGGTTTTGCAGTGGTCATTTGGCTGGGTTCTGAGAGACAAACCCTTGAACAAATGTAGCTCCACTTAGAAATAAAACCATTATTTCTGACAATTATTTTGGCACATATCATAAAACTTTTGTAAGTATAGGATTGTGGGGACAGAGCCGGGAGTACAGTTTCCAGGCTCTCGGCCTCACGTGGAAAGGTGCTCACTCGGATAGTAAATGGCCATTAACTGTGATTGGATGGCCATCAGCTGTGGCTACTTGGCCATCAGCTGTAACCAGTGAGCCATTGGCCACTAATATAACTGCTATGGCTATGCTAGCAAAAATGTGGGCTAACAAGAAGATGGTGGCTGAGCCTGCAAACGGAGCAGTGAGGGTTGCAAACAGTGTGGCTCCTGCTTCCTGTGTCTCCAACCCAGCTGCCAGCGAGAATATAGTGGTATATTCTCCTACCTATGTCCCCTACCTATGGCTCCGTGGGTGTTCCTTTCCGGCCTCACCATGTCCTGTGTTCTTATGTGGGGAGCGGGAGCTGAGACCCCACCTGTCACCCTGCGTGACAAGGATCGTCATAAAAAATGACTGTCAAAAAAGGGACACAGCCATAGTCCAAGTACACCTGTTTTCTAACTCTAGAGTTCATTTTCATTTTATACTTGGTATGATTTTAACTACGTTTATTTTGAATCTACATGACATAATTCAATTCAACATTTATTGAACACTTACTTGTACCAGGCACTGTGCTAGGCTCTGGCGCAGAGTTGAATTTCTTGCTCTCCAGCTCACCATCTCATAGGGAGACCGATATGTAAATAAGTCTTCTAGAATACAGGTGTTAACTGCACCCAATAGTAAGTATTTAACTCTGAGTAGTGAAGGAACCTGGTAAGGTTTCTCAGAGTTAGTAACATTTGGATAGGGTTTTGAAAACTAAGTAGGATTTGGAATTTTTAAAAGAAAGCGAAATAATAAAAACTGAGCATTATCTTTAAAATCCAGTGATTAGGGAGGACTTTCTATACATATATAATATCAGATGCAAGTAATCAGTGCATGGACTAACCTACTGTATTTATATATGCTGCAACATGTGACAGAGGACATGCATATTTAGGTCTATTTTGTATTTATAAAGAAGCTACAAAAAAGCATAGTTTATTAATATTATCTATATCATCTTAATCTTTTTATATCTAGATTAATCAAATAACAATCTAGGAAAGAGAAATAAGATCTTTTTAATTTCCTGAGGATATGGGAGGGGGTCACATCTTGTTTGTTGCTACATTGAATTTTGGTAGGACTTGGTCTGGGCACAGAAAATGTTGTATTCTTCTCATTAGGAATTTAGGATTAGGAAACCACAGCAAAGAGTATCATAGTTTTTCTGTTTAAAAAAAAAAAAAAAAAGACTTGGTGAAATGCAGAGTCAGCCTAAGTTTCAGGCAAAGAGAAAGCTTAACAGTATCTACTTACCATGTGTATTTGTGAAAGAAAGGCTAATATCTTCATTTCCCATAAAACAGAGATAACTTCTACTTTCCATGAATATCGATGCAATACAGGAATTGAAATTCCAGTTTAACTTACGTGCCAAGTTAGCTTTCTAGAGAAAATATTTATATTTTACTAATACCTCATGCCTATTATCTGTACATCAGTTCTTTTACTATTTTCCTAGCACGTATCACCATGTATATATTTCTATATGCAGACTCACACAAAATTGAAATAGTGATCTTTAATAAGTTAATGGCTTAGATTCATCCACCACTTAACAAATATTTATTGAACCTACTAAGTATCAGGTCTTCCTGGTGCTGAGGAAACAGTGGTGTACAAAACAAAACAGTAATTTCTGCCCTCAGGAAGCTTACATTTTGAGGGTAGAATATAAGTGAGATATATAAATTAAACTTTTAGTTAGTATGTAGTGTATTGTGATAAATGCTGTGGGGAAAAATAAAACCGACACGGGTATAAGGGGTACCAGAGAACTGGATGAAGGGTGGTTGCAATTTAAAATGGGTAGGAGGGAGGATTCACCAAGAAAAGAACATTTGAGCTTAGATCTAATCTACTGGAGAGAACAGCAGGTACAAAGGCCCAGGGGTGTCTGTTGTCTCGAGGGATAGCAGGAAGGCCCGTGTTACTTGAGTGAAGAAAATAAGAGAATAAGAGGGTAGTAGATGATGTGGGAGAGGTAATGGAAGGTCAGATAACATTGGGCCTAGTAAACCATTTTAAGAACTTTTATTTACAATCCTTTAGTCTACATAGTCATCTGTTTATTAAAATGTATTGAACATCTGTTTTGTATCAGGGATTATATGAAGCGACAGGGAAATAATAGGCTTATAATACTTGCCTTCAGGTGTAATACTTGTTTTCAAGTAGTTTGTTACAGCAGAGTTTCCTTAATAATAATATAAATAAGAACACGTATCGTATACTTATATACCAGGCATTACCCTAAGGGCTTATATACATTATCTCCTTTTATATTCACAGCGTTACTGTGATATAGGTACTATCAATCATTCCTAGGGAAACTGAGGCCGCAGCAAGGTCAAGTAACTTGCCCAAGTTTATGGGGTTAGTCATCAGCAGCACGAGGCTTCAAACCTAAGGAGTCTTAGCCCAGAGCTCAGCCCTTGACCACGATACATATGTACACTCTGGCCTCTCAGGAAGTCGACCAACTCTTACAAAGATTCCTCTCTGAGGTGGGAGAGTCATGCAGGACTGTGTGGGTGTGGTGTGATCTTGGGAGTCGGACAGATCTTAGGTGGGACTCTGACCTCCCCTGGTATTTACTCAGGCGTAACTAACCTCTTTTACCCTCAGTTTTTCTAATCCTTAGAAACGGGGGGAATAACACTGTAATAGGTATGTCGTCAAGATTTAATAATAATTGACCCTTGAATAACATGGCTTTGAACTTGGTGGGTCCACTTGTACACGGATGTTTTTCAATAAATAACAGTAAATGTATTTTCCTTATGATTTTCTCATTAACCTTTTCTCTGGCTTACGTTATTGTAAGAATACAGTATATTATATGTATAACATACAAAATATGTGTTAATCGATTGTTTATGTTATTGGTAAGGCTTTGGTCAACAGTAGGCTATTAGTAGTTAAGTTAAAGTTATGCACGGATTTTCAACTGCTTGGGGGGTTGATGCCTCTTACCCCTGCGTTGTTCAAGGGTCAACTGTAGATGAAATGGGAACAACATACCACAGTGTTTGATCCAACCTGGGTACTCAGTAAATATTTTGTTTTTCCCCCTTTTCTTTCCACGAGTCGTGGAAACACCCTGTGATTACATTTACCTTGCAGGTTTTTTGATTCAGAGAGAATACTTGAGCAAGTATGATTTTTTTTTTTTTTGTCTTACAGAAGAGGTTTATAGGATAATGTTCTGTAAATAAATGTATCATCCTTTTCTTATTCCAACATGTGGGGTTAGTTAAGTTCTGTGTTTAGAGCTGAATTGATTTCTGTTTCCTGTGGGTCAGTGGAAGCCAGGCATTTCTGCCCTGCACAGCTCTACTCACCTTTCAGTATAACACCTTCTCACGTGCTGTTACTCTGCTGTTTGCAAATGCACTTGTAGCCTGGGGAGTGTGCTACTGTGTTGTTGAAAAGGCTTTCATCCTGGAAAGTTGACCTGCTGCTGAAAAGCTCACTGAAGAACCATATTATCATTTCCTCGTACTGTATTTTTCCTGATTCAGCTGATTATACCCACAGAGACCCAAAATAAAAGAAAAGAGAAAAAAAGTCATTTTCTGAAGAAGACTTGTGAAAATGTAAATTCTTGCACTGTGAAAGTAGAGGTAGTAACTGGTTCACTGGGGAATTACTCTTCAGTTTGTACAGTATCAGAACCTAGCTATGTAATCCTGGGCAAATTACTTAACCTCTGTGCCTCCATTTCTTTATCTATAAAATGATGGTAGTAATAGTGCAGTCTCATAGAGTGGTTAGTATATGTAACATTAGTTAGTATATGTAAACTAAAGCACATAGAACACTAAGCAAAAATTATTGCGGTTTTTGCAATTATTTTTAACCTTTTAAACCGCAATTACTTTTGCACCAACCTAATAGTAAATGCCTAAAGTGTTTATTATTATCATTATTTTAAGCCTGCATAGCATCTTGATTATTCATGTTTCCCTATTAAAGTCTAGACTGTGGTTTGGCTTCCTAATGTAAGAAATACTTGAGAAAAGTAAAAATCATTTTATTTATTGCTAATTAATGATCAAAATAAAAGACATAACCTACTATGTAAAGCAAATAGCTTGTTAACTTATCAATGGAGAATCACACTTGATTTTATTATTTGTTCTTCATTGTTGAGTATATGATTAAATAATAAAGACTTCACTTAGTTTGCTTCCTGTAGAAGAATTACCAAAGACTGTTGTTTATAACGAAGGCCCAAGAGCTGTTGAAAACGGGCAATAAAATCAAGCTTTAGGAGAAGTACAGCATAAAAGCAAGAGTCAACCTGTGACTTAATCCCCTCGTTATGCATTTGAGTTAATAATCATTGGCACATAATCACTAATAGTCAAAGCTGGCTTTTCACAGCTTATTGTAACAAGAACTATTTGCTATCCTGGATTCAGAGCATGTTTCCTCCTGACAATCATTTTGCGTCTTTTGTTCCCAGTAATCATTTTGAGACCATTTATGTTGTCAAGGAAGCTATAGTTTCATTTCCAGACTTTTTTATTCCAGGGAAGAGATGGGTTGAGATCTTGACATGTTTTAAAACTTTCTTGTAATTAAGGGTAGTAGCTAATAATAATTTTCCCTAATTATGCAAGTACTGTAACTTCAATAACATGTTTACCCTACATTTCTTCCTCCTGCTGTATCTGTTACTACGTAGTATCTTTTGGGTTTTTAACCATTACGGGCATAAAGACTTTTGAGAATGAAAATCTGTCAACATTTTCCGCCAAAAGAAGCTAGTTTTAACACTAGTAAGGCTGGTTTTCTTTTGTCTATTGAAAAATTACTGCTATATGGAACGTACAATAAAATCAACAGTCAGTATTCAAAATTTTGTTGTTAAAAGAACAACAAAAAGACAGAAAATACAGAAGCAGTAAGTTTTGAGCAACGGCGAATATTTCCCTTCAACTCTGTCTCAGATATTGAACTTGAAGTGTATTTATAAATGACACTAGAATAGTTCTTTTACTTCAGCAGAAACTGTCAAAGTTTGATTAACCATCAAAATTATACAAATTTCATCTTCTAACAGTCCTTAAAAACTTTGTTTAATATGGTAACTAGGTACCTCCTCTCTTGCTCACTTCCTCCATCTGATCCACTTTAACCCTACTCATCTTTTCTCATTTTCATGACACTTATTATCTTCTTAAACACTACATAATTTACTTATTTATTGTCTTTATTATCTCTGTCACTAGATTAAACTTCATGAGGGTAAAGTTCTTCATGTTTTTCTCTGATGCATATCAAATGCCAAGAATTGTGTCTGGCATATAGTGAAGTATTCAATATATATTTGATGAATGAAAATTGGGACTAAGTTTTCTCTTCACATTGAGTCAAGTTATTTTTACTGCACATTAAAAGGGATTGTGTTATACATATACCATATTGGAAGAGTCTGTGGGAATTATTTTTATTAAGATTTCCATGTTTTCTCTTAGTATATTAAACTTTGAGGAGGCAGTAATAAAATTCTGATTAAAATGACCTTTAATGGCTTTCCATTGTTTAAGGATGAGGACTGAAATTCTTCATGTAGCTGCAAGGCCACATCCACCTCTCCAGTGCTGTCTGTGCTTCTGCCCTTTTTTCAAGCTGCCCAAATGCCCCCCACACCTTCTTGCCCTCATTGTCCTGCCTGTAACATTCTTCTGGCCACTGACCTCACCACCCTCTGCACCTAACTGAATCCTACTCATCTGTCCAATCCCAGCTCAAGCAACTTTTCCTCAGGGAAACCTTCACTCAGGGCATTTATCTCCATTTTGTAATTGTAGTTATATGATTTGTCTCCGCTTCAGACAGAAATCTTGATAAGGGCCTTTTGAGAATATGTGTGTCTTTGCTTCTCATTGTACCTCTTGTCTCCAACATAGGGCCTGGTACCTGGTAGGTTCTCAAAACCTTTTGTTGAATGAAATGTTTGTTGTGTGTTAGCACTAGCCTAAAACAGAAAGAAGCCTGCCATAGGCTGGTAGAGAGTCTACTATGCTCTCCTTCTAGTTTCTTCCTCAGCCTGTCTCTGCTCTCCTGCCATCTCCACCCCCACCATGTAAAGTTTACTGAAAAAATGCCTTTGTTATCAGTTATGCAGCTATGAATGCCATTTAATAGAAATAGGGAGAGCAAGAATATATGGAAATCAAGTAGTTTGGTATTTCTTAAGAAAGTCACTTTATAAATAAAATACGTGCTGTTTTGCATTTACCAGTATGGTCTTAGCCTCATAGGACAGGGCAAGTATAGTAACCTGATGTTGAGATAAGACATCCTGCTGATGTCTAAAAATAGTTGGAATGGTGACTGGCTTTACCTTGAAATTCAACAGGATCAGTAACATTAGTCTCTTTTACCATTTTTATTTTTAAAATACCCATTGTATAGAAAGCTAAATTGGCCTTTATGGATATAACCTATTTTGGCTTTACTGTTTGTTGAGTGTTCTATGAAATGAGGTATGTTTTCATTTTGCAGAGACTCTCCCATGTACACTGTGTGGCGTGTATGCTGAGGAATGGATAATGGGGAGTGACTTAGCTAAGGGTGACTAACTTTGGGGCAGGATCTGAATGTCAGCATGGCTTTATATTTTTCTCTGTGTTTTGAGTATGCAGAAACCATTATGCCTGAGAGTGCAGAGGATAAAGGTAAAGAAGAAGTAAAAGTTGTTCTTAGACAGAAAATATTTTAGATAAAGAACTAGAGACTTGGGGGTGGCTGGTTAGCTCAGTTGGTTAGAGTGTGGTTCTGGTAGCACCAAGGTTGCTGGTTCGATCCCCGCATGGGCCACTGTGAGCTGCGCTCTCCTTAAAAAAAAATGAAAGAACTAGAGAGTCAAATTCTGTGTTCATTTATATATACATGATACAAACAAGCCCACTATGAAATGTTTTTTAATTGAACAAAGTGAGGCTTAATAATTTTAATAGTTTTTTTATTAAGTAAAAAAGAAAAAATGAGTGAAACTTGAAAAAGCAATTCATTTATGATATGAGGATAAGAAGTATAAGTTGTAAGACAGTTATCAGCTTGGAAAAACATTTTTATATTGGTCAATTTGGGTATTCAGGTAGCTCTCCGGAATATATACAAAGAAGAGTTTACTATATAATCTACTAAATAATCACCCATTGCCTTATCTACTGATAAGGAAAACAAGTAAAGCTAATACTGATTATCATTAGTCACAAAGTGAATTTGACTCACTTCAATAGCAATGTGTAAACTTTTCTAAGGGTAAAATTGAAAATAATAACAAGACTTTATACGAGGTGTGACAGTGAAGTTTGTGAACTTACCACTGTGCACTTACATGGCAGCACTGTACAAACAGCTTGGTAAGGTTTCATAATCTTGGTACAGCAGTGTCTCACTGCTGTGTTCCTGTTGATGTGTGGCGCTGGTGTCTTGCTGAGTGGTGTTCATTATTGTTATTGCATGTTTTTGTATGCCATCACGAGAATATCTGAGCTTGAATTAGAACAACGAATAAGCATTAAATTTCTTGTTAAACTTAGCAGGAGTGGAAGTGAAATTAGGGACATGTTCATCCAAGTTTATGGGGATAATGCCATGAAGAAAACGGCCGTGTACAAATGGATTAAATGTTTTTCTGAGGGGAGAGAACACGTCACTGATGAAGAGAGGTCAGGGCAACCAGTAACGAGCAGAACTGATTAAAACATTGCAAAAATTAGTCGAATTGTGTGTCAAAATCATCGGCTGACTGTGAGAAGCATAGCAGACCAAGTCAACGTTGATAGAGAAACAGTTAGGAAAATCTTTACTGAAAATCTTGGCATGAGAAAGGTGTGTGCAAAAGTGGTCTCAAAGGAGCTCACCAATGAACAAAAGAAAAGGAGAGTTGAAGTTTGCCAAGACCTTTTAGACAGGTAAAGCGATGTTTTGGGCTGTGTTATCACAGTGATGAAACATGGGTGTACCAATACGACCCTGAAACTAAGCATCAAAGAGCACAATCAAAGTCAGCCAATTCTCCACAACCAAAAATGTTCCATCTGTCCAAATCAAGAGTTAGAACAATGTTGCTAACCTTTTTTGATATCAGAGGGATTATTCAGTATGAATTTGTACCAACTGGACAAACAGTTAACCAAGTTTACTATTTGGAAGTGCTGAACGGCAGCGTGAAAAAGTTAGATAAAATGACCTGAGCTTTTCGCCAACAATTCATGGCATTATCACAATGCACCAGTTTACAAGGCACTGGCTATGAAGGAGTTTTTAGCTAGTAAACAAATAACTGTATTGGAACACCCTCCCTACTCACCTGATCTGGCCCCCAATGACTTCTTTCTTTACCTGAAAATAAAGGAAATATTCAAAGGAAGACATGTTGATGATATTCAGGACATCAAGGGTAATACGAAGACAGCTCTGATAGCCACTCCAGAAAAAGAGTTCCAAAATTGCTTTGAAGGGTGAACTAGGCACTGGCGTCAGTGCATAGCTTCCCAAGGGGAGTACTTTGAAGGTGACTGTAGTGATATTCAGCAATAAGGTATGTAGCACTTTTTCTAGGATGAATTCCTGAACTTAATTGACAGACCTCATATACAAATATGATAAGAAAGTGGTAATCTTTGTCATCTAACTGTTCCTAATCACCACAAGAATAGCTCAAAGCAATAAACTGTCTTAAGAGAGTCCTAAAGTGCTGTGAGAGTTCAGAGGAAGATGTCTTGTCTCCTTGCTACAATCAAAGAAGGCCTCAGCCGAGGCCTAAGCTGGCCTTGACATTATTGCAGTACAAGCCCATCTTCAGGAGCTTAAAAGCTCCACCTTCTGTAGCTGCAATCTGTTCTATAATTGGATATGAACTGTATGCTATCCCAGCGAACAAGCTAAGACCCTTAGATTCTGTTTCTAAGCCTTCCTTGGGATTCAAATCAACCGTAACTTCTTGTAAGGTCATTCTGCATCCTGTCTCATCAGTTTTTCTGTATTAACAGGTCTAATTAAAGAATTCACTTTAATAGAATCTCTGTGCCTAATCAATTCAAGGCTGCAAGCAATTATTTGACTGACAAAATGTTGTACTCCTACTTAGGTGCTGAAAAAAACTGGTAACATTAGAAATTGAAGGCAGTTGCTGTGTACCAGTCATTTTATTACATCGCCTTTGATAGTGTAACAATGTGCTTAACCAGGAAGGCCTGTACTATTGAATGTAAATCAAATGACCAATGCAAATTAAGCCTTGATCTCCAATGGAGGACTTATAGTGACGTAAGAAAAAATATGACTCAGCAGTAATTATTGCCATAGACTTTAGCAGTCAGATAGAAGATGTCATCAGCTAGTACTGGATTTTATTTATTAATGTTTTGTTGAGGTTTTCTGTGTTCATGTTCATGAAAAATATTGTACAAAAATATCTGTACGTTTTTGTTCTTTTCAGGGTTTTCATGGGGTGATTCTGATTTCTTACAATGAATTGGAAGGAGTTCCTCTACCTTCATTTTCTGTGTAGGTTTGATATTTTTTCATTCTTAAATGTTTGACAGCATATTAGGGAGGCCATCTAGGACTGGAATTTTCTTTGTGGCTAGATTTTAAATGATGAATTCAATTTATTTAATAAATATGCGAAGATTTATTTATTTTGCTGTCAGTTTTAGTGGTTTATATCTTTCAAGAAATTTATCCATTTCATAGGAGCTTTCGTTGAATTTCTTGGCACATGGTTGTTTATAATATTTGATTATTGTCCATTTGCTATCTTGTAATTTTTATCTTCCCTTTTTGATCAGACAGTTACAAATTTAAGAGTTTTATTCATCTTTTTCAAAACCCAGGTTTTAAAAAACATATTTATTTTTCACTTGCTTACTCTTTCTTTTGTTGATTTTTATTCTTAATTATTTATTTGATTTATTCTGGGCTTAATTTGTTCTTTTACTAGCTTCCTAAGATGAAAGCTTAGACATTAATTATTGACCTCTCTTCTGTTTTACTATAAGCATTTAATGCTATAAAATTATCTCTTAAGGATTGCTTTATCAGCATCCTACACATATTCATGTGTTGTCGTTTTATTATTATTCAATTAAAGATATTTTCTAATTTCTCTTAGGATTTCTTCTTTGATCTCTGGCTTATTTAGAAGTGTGTTAGAATCTTGAGTGACTCAGTAGGACCAAGGTTGAAGAGAGGTAGGAAGAATGAGAGTAAACAAGCAAAGAAAACTTTGAAGGCGCAGCCACTGATGTAGATGGAAATTCAGGAAAGGATGATGCCATGAAAGCTGTGAGAAAAGACTTTTTCAAGATGGGGAGATACTTCAAAATCTCCTGATACTTCAAATCATGTTATATAGGAATAACCAGTTATGCCTTGTGATCAAAATCCAGAACAGTCAAATATGAATCATAGTGAAGATGAAAGAAGAGAAAATTAAACAAACAACAACAAAAAATGGAGACAACCAAGATGGTGCAGTAGGTAAATGCTGTGTTTACCTTCTCTCACAACCACATCAAAATTACAACTAAGCTACAAAACAACCATTATTGAGAATCTCCTAAAATCAAGCTGAACTGAAACCTTTCAACCAAGGACGTGCAGAAGGAGCCACCTCCAGAATGGTAGGAAGGTCAGAGACCCGGCATGGGCTGGTCCCACACCTGCATGTGACCATGTTGGGGACAGAGTCCAGGAGAGCAGTATCCAGGCTCTTGGCCTTGCATGGTGGGGTGCTGGCTTAGGTGGTGGCTGGCCGTTGGGTGTAGCCGGTTGGCCAATTGGCTGCTGATGTAACTGCAGTGGCTGCGTTGGTTGGTTGGCTGGTTGGCAGGCAGTAAAAACAGATGGCGGGTTGCGGATTGTGTGTCTACTGCTTCCTGGGTCTCTAACCCAGCCGCCAGCGAGAATATAGTGGTATGACTCCCCTATCTATGGCTCCATGGGTGTTCCTTTTTGGCTTCACCATATCCTGCATCCTTATGTGGGGAGCGGGAGCTGAGACCCCGCGTTAGTCCGTGCATGACAGACCATTAAAGTTTGGCATGGCTATTTCGGCTGTGGGGGTCCCCCCCATCCCCTAAGGAGCGAGAGATACAAGCCCCACCCCAGCCCAGGGTTCTAGTTCCTGGGAGAGAAGTCCCCATAATTTCTGGTTGTGAAAAACAGCAGAGATTGTGACTAAGTAAGTGTGGCTGCACTCCCAGGCGCCTCTCTTAAAGGGACTACATGCAGATTTATCACCAGTGGAATCACTCGCTCTGAGCTCCAGCACTGGGGCACCAGCTAGAAAGGCAGCAGGGACAAATGGTGGGGAATTTAGTTGTCTGGCTTGAGACCTGGGATGGAGAGGTGGCTTTTTCCTGGACAGAGAAGCTGACAGAAGCCATTGTTTCTTTGTTGAGCTCTACCTCTTCCTGGTGTGCAAACACAGGCAGCCACCATTTCTGAGTCTCCACCATTTGTTTGCCCTGCCCTTGAAATTTGAGACCTGGCCCCCAACTTTCAGGCACACCCAGGCTACTTTCAGTGGCTTTTTCATGCAGACCACTTGCCTTGGCTCAAGCTGTGTTTTCCCAGGGTCTCTCAAAGGCTTGTGGAACCCAGACAAGCAGCGTGTCCTGTGCCTCTGACTGAGCAGCCCTAAGCCGGCACAAGTGGCAGCCAGCCTAGGTTCGCAGCTTGGCCTCTCAAGGTGTTTCCAAGCACAGCACGGGCGGCAGACATCTGAGGATTTCTTTCTGGCTCCTGCTAGGTGGCCCTGGGTGGGGCACAGGCTGTGGCTGAAGTAGACCTACAGCGGATCCCATCCAAGGTGGTCCTGGGCCTGGCGCCCCCAGTAGATAGCTTCAAAACGAGCTGGAGCATCACCTAGCTGTCTCCAAGTACAACATACCCAAGGGGTGGATGAGGCAGGCACCAGAGTCCTGCTGAGGCAGATCCTGCTCTATAGGATCAGCCCCTGCACAACAACTCTTCCACTGTAGTCAAGGCAAGACCTTATAATCAGTGAGCCCAAGGGTCAGTCCCTCACATTGATGTGCTGTTATCAACCAAGGCTCAATTACAAGAGGAGGGCACACACAACCCACACAAGGGATACACCTGGAGTACATGGCTCAAGTGACCAGAAAGACTGTGCCACTGAACCCCACAGCACACCTACTACATAAGGTCACTCTACTAAGACCGGAAAACATAGCAGGCCTACCTAATACATAGAAACAAACACAGGCAGGCAACCAAAATGGGGAGACAAAGAAACATGTCCCAAATGAAAGAACAGAACACAGTTCCAGAAAAAGAACTAAGTGAAATGGAGATAAGCAATCTATCAGATGCAGAGTTCCAAACACTGGTTATTAGAATGCTCAATGATATCATAAAAATGGAGATGGAAACGATAACAAAGAATCAGTCAGAAATAAAGAATATAATAACGGAAACAAAGAATATATTATAGGGAATCAACAGTAGATTAGATGAAGCAGAAGATCTAACCAGCAGCGTAGAAGATAAGGTAACAGAAAACACCCAACCAGAACAGCAAAAAGAAAAAAGGATCCAAAAAATTGAGTTTAAAGGGCTTCCAGGACAATATCAAGCATACCAACATTTGCATTATAGGAATACCAGAAGGAGAAGAGAGAGAGCAAGGAATTGAAAACCTATTTGAAGAAACAATGACAGAAAACTTCCCTAACCTGGTGAAGGAAATAGACATAAAAGCCCAGGAAGCACAGAGAGTCCTAAACAAGATAAACCCAAAGAGGCCAACACCAAGACACATCATAATTAAAATGCCAAAGACAAAGAGAGAATCTTAGAAGCAGCAAGAGAAAAGCAGTTAGTTACCTACAAGAGAGTTCCCATAAGACTGTCAGCTGATTTCTCAACAGAAACTTTGCAGGCAAGAAGGGAGTGGTAGGAAATATTCCAAGTGATGAAAAGCAACGACATACAACCAAGATTGCTCTACCCAGCAAAGCTATCATTTAGAATTGAAGGACAGATAAGGAGCTTCCTTATCTATCCAAGAAAAAGCTAAAGGAGTTCATCACCACCGAAACAGTATTACAAGGACTCTTAGAGGGACTTCTTTAAGATGGGGGGTGGGGGGACGGGTTAAGGACGGATGAAAGGGGAAGGGATTAAGAAAAACAAATTGGGTGTTACACAGTAGTCATGGGGATGTAGGTTATAGCACAAGGAATACAGTTAACAATATTGTAATAACTAGGTATGGTGCCAGATAGGTATTAGATCTATCAGGGTGAGAGATGGGAATGGGGTTGGGGGCACGGTGAAAAAGGTGAAGGCATTAAGAAATATAAATTGATAGTTAATACAGTATGGGGAATATAATCAACAATGTTGTAAGATCATGTGGGGTACCAGATGGGCACTGGACTTATCAGGGGGATCACTTGATAGACTGTGCAGATGCCTGACCCAATGCACTATACACCTGAAGAGCTGAAGTAGAATAATATTGAATGTCAACTATAACTAAATATATAGGTATATATAGTCACAGGATGTGCAGTACAACATAGGAAGATAGTTGATAGTTGTAACAGCTATATAAGATGTCAGAGGTGTAGTAGTTTGGGGAGTGGGTTATCACTTTATGAGGGGTTTAAATGTCTATTACATTGCTTTGTACACCTGAAACTAATTTTAAAAAATGGAAAGAAGGAGAGGGAGAAAAAGAAGAAGAAAAGGGAAAGGATGTATAAAAGAAACTGGAAGAGGAACAAGAGAAGGAGGAGGAAAAAGAAGAAAAAATGGAAACCCCTCATGGACACTCTCTGGACAACATTTAAGTTAAACAAATGTACCACAAAAGGACATATTCTATCACTTGCATTTGAATTTAACATGACAGAAAACCCGATAAATCAAAGTTTTTTTTAGAAAGAGGAAGAAATTAAATAAATAAATGTATATTTCATGGAAATATATAAAAAGAGCCTCATATGATTGAAGGGAATTAAGAAAAAACATCAATACTTTTAATAGCACTAGGCTGTATGTAGAAATGTTATATATTATTTATGAATATATATGAATATTTATGTACTACCTCGTTTGATCATCACTCCAAACCAAAAATGAGTAAACTGAATTTATGCGAAATAATGTGATTTCATCAACAAGTACCAGTTCCTAAATGTCTAAGCCTGAATGGGTACTTTTCATCTCTCAACTATACATGCTATGCATTTTCAATTATAACCTGGTAAATATTTTAGTTTGCATCAATTTGTGTTTCATATTTAATGTTTAGATACTCCCAATTTTCTCTATTAAAATTCCAATGTGAAAATATTTAAAAAATGAATAAAAGGGTGTTAATTTCCAATATTTGCGGGGGTTAGATATCTTTCTTTTATTGATTTCTAAATGAATTTTGTTGTGGTCAAAGAACATACTTTGCATGAGTGGAATCCTTTAAAATGTATTAAGATATGTTTTATGGCCATGCATATGATTTATCTTGGTTATGTTTCCTGTGAACTTAAAAAGAATTTGTATTCAGCTTTTTTGGGTGGGAGTATTCTATAAATATCCACTAAATTAATTTGGTTGATGCTGGTGTTTAAGTTTCTGTGTTTTTCCTGATTCTCTGTCTACTTGTTCTATTTATTAATGAGAGAGGAGTGTAGACATCTCTAACTGTCACTGGGATTTGTCTCTTTCTCCTTTCAGTTCTGAGAGATTTTACTTCAAATATTGTAAAGCCCTGTGTTTCAGTGGATATACGTGTAAAGTTGTTAGGTCCTCTTTATGAAATTAGTTTTTTATCATTAAGAAATATCACTCTTTGTCTTTGGTCATATCCTTTATTCTAAAGTTGTGGCAGCCATAGAGTTGTGCTATTCAGACCTCATTTCCAAAAAGTAGTATACTTAGCCCATACTTTCAGCTGCCACACTTTTAGGATCTACCATATAATCGCACTGTGGCTATGCTCTCAGCAGAATACCGCCAGCCCACAACTGAGCACAAGGTGAAACTAGAGCTGGGCCATTTCTGCCCAATGGGCAATGTCTGCTGGGGACTTCCCATTAGCCTGGCTGAAACTCTCTTGGACCTGCACTGTAGTAGTCTGAGGCTCTTCCAACTCAAATCTTTCTTTTCCTCTCTTTCACAATCTGCATTCATGTCTGAAGCCCATTCCTTGCCCAATCATGCTCCCTCTCACCTTTATCTTTCATTAGAGTTTCCTCCAATGAATCTCCTGAATTTCTGATTTAGTTCTTGACATCTGCTTCCCCCAGGACTCAAACTGACACAGAAGTGTGCTTTGTCTGAATATGATCATGCAAGCTTTCTTATGATTAATGTTTACATGGTACACTTAGTGCATCCTTTTACTTTTTACTCTGTGTCTTTACAATTAAAGTGTGTTTCTTGTAGGAAACACATAGGGCTGGGTTTAGTCTACAATCTTGTTATATGTTTTCAATTTATCCCATCTGTTCCCCTCCCCTTTTCTTTCTCTTTCTTGGCCTTCTTTTGGGTTAGTTAAGGTTTTGTTTTTTTGTTTTTGTTTTCTTAGTATTCCATTTTATCTCCACTCTTGTCTTATAATATATATAATATAGCTTTTATTGATTATTTTTAGTGGTCATTCCAGAGTTTACAATATGCCACTTTATGTTATCACATCCTTCCTTCAAGTAATATATTACTGTATGTATAATGTAAGAACCTTTTGACTTTATGCTTTCATTTTCTCCTTACTGTCCTTTGTGGTATTGTTGTCATACATTTTATTTATTACATATGTCAAAAACTTTACAATACATTGTTATTTTTGTTTTAAACAGTCAATTTTATTTTAAAGAAATAAAAAAATAAAGAAATACTTTCTTTTCTATGTGCCCACATATTTACAAATTCCCACACTTTTATTCTTTTGTGCAGGTCCAAGTTTCCATTTGATATTATTTTCTTTCTTCTTGACAAACTTACTCTAACATTTCTTGTAGTGCAGATCTGCTGGCCATGAATTCTCTGTGCTTTTGTTTGTCAAAGATAGTATTTATTTAGAGTTTGTTTTTGAAGGATATTTTCACTGGATATAGAATTCTACGTTGACCTTTTTCTTTCAGTACTTGAAAGATGTCATTCTACTGCTTTTTGCCTGTGTTGTTTCTTTGAGAAGTTTGCAGTCGTTCTTATCATGACTCTTCTGTACATAATATGTCTGTTTTTTTTCCACTCTGCTGTTTTTGGTATTTTCTCTTTATCTCTGTGTTTCAGCAATTGCATCATGATATGTCTGGCTGTGGTTTTCTTTGTGTTATCTTTGTTGGGGTTCATTGAGTTTCTTGGATCTCTGGCTTACAGTTTTCATCAAATTTGGACACATTTCAGTCATTATTTTTTAATATTATTTTTCTCCCCCAGTCCCCATTTCAGGACTCCAATAACACATATGTTAGATTACTTGATGTTGTCCCACAGGTCACTGAGACTCTGTTCATTTTTTTCATCCTTTTTTTCTCTGTGTGTTTCAGTTTGGGCATTTCCTTTTCATTATTGAGATATAACTGACATATAATTTTTTTAAATGAGATATAATGGACATGTAAGGTATTTTCTATATTGTTTTATCTTTGAATTTATTGGTCTCTTCTTCTGCAGTTAATTAATGTCCTGATAATGCCAGCTAGTATGTTTTTCATTTCAAATATTTCTTTATCTCTATAAAGTCTCATTCTTTTTTAATCTTCCATTTACTTCCTCATAACTTTCTTTTAAATCCTTAAGTATGTTGAGCTTATAATTGTCTTTTTGTGCTAATTTTTCAGCTGTGTCATTTCTGCGTCTGTGTCTGTCTCATTTTCTTGCTTTTTTGCATGTGTCATAATTTTTTATTGTGATAAACTTGTGATTTTTTTGTTTCTTAGAGTTCAGTGTCTTTCTGTTAAAAGGTTTGCTAAGGCAGGTCTAGAATTGCCTTTGCTCTTGGGCCGATTTAGCCATATTACTATTGTGATGGACTTGTGATTTTTTGTTTGTTTGAGTTCAGTGTCTTTCTGTTAAACGGTTTGCTAAGGCAGGTCTAGAATTGCCTTTATTCTAGGGCCGATTTAGCCATACTACTAAAGTGACACTTTAAAGTGTCATTGTACTAAATAATTTTCTGGTGTTGTGACCTAAAGCCCCAGGTGCTCAACAAAGACTTGCTCTTTGGCAGATCTGGGAATTATTTAACTTACATATAGATCTTCTTTTGGTTTTTGCCCATCATTCTGAAGTTCATCCTGTGCATGTGTGACTTAATATTTAGCAGCAAACTCAAGGAAGCCCTTATATCCATTTCTTGAGTTCTTTGTCTGCATAGATCCTTCCTGTATGGTACTTCTAGCAAATTCCATGTGCCTTAGCTTCCATGAGCTCTGTTATGTGTCCTTTTAACACGGGGAGACCCATGTTCTTGGGTTCCTTTCACTGCACTTCCGGTCCAGAACGTGCATCCAGGTTGAAAGCTGGTTAACTGCAGAACTCACTGCAGATGTTTCCCCTCTCTTAGGGATCACATTTTGTGCGTCCTTTAGTCTAATATCTAAACAGTTTTCATATATTTTATCCAGTTTTCAGGTTCTTTATGGTGGTAAGTCTAATCCAGAATTTGAACCTATGGCCAGAAAGTTTTCGTTTTTATGAATGTTCTGTTTTTTTTCTCCTTGATACTAAGGTGGTCTTTGAGACTGTCTTTTGTGTTGAGAGAGAAGGAATTTTGTGGGAGGGAGAGAAGAGACTTCAAGGCCATTTGCTGTGCTCTGGATTGGAACGGGCTGAGATTAGACATAGGACCTTGGTTGGGCATCCCCAAAAGGAAGGGGGTTATGGCAACTGGGAGATTAGGTTGTGGCTGTGGCCCCTCTCCTTTCCCGGTACTCTTTCCTCAATCACCTTTCACACTTAAGGGATATAAATCAAGGATAGTCTCTACATTCACACTACTCCAAGAGAGCAGTTTCCAGGTGTGGGGACAGAGCCAGGAGTGCAGTTTCCAGGCTCTCGGCCTCACGTGGAAAGGTGCTGACTCAGGTAGTAAATGGCCATAAACTGTGATTGGATGGCCATCAGCTGTGGCTAGTTGGCCGTCAGCTGTAATCAGTGAGCCACTGGCCACTAATATAACTGTGGTGGCTACACTAGCAATAAAATGGGGGCTAGCAAGAAGATGGTGGCTGAGCTAGCAAGCGCGGATTGCAGCTAGCAAGTGGGGTTGGTTGGTAGAAAAGCAGACGGCAGGTTGCAGATCATGTGGCACCTGCTTCCTGTGTCTCCAACCCAGCTGCCAGCGAGACTATAGTGGTATGACTCCCCTATCTATGGCTCCGTGGGTGTTCCTTTTTGGCCTCACCATGTCCTGCGTTCTTATGTGGGGAGCAGGAGCTGAGACCCCGCCTAACACCCCGCGTGACACCTGGTTAGAAAATTCTGTGTCTCTTATTTTATTTATGGATTTTTTTTTTCTCCTTTGAATGTCTGTGGCAATTTAAGTATTTCTTTTAATATTTTTCTTCTGCATCAATGCTATTTATAGAGGACTTCCAAAAGCCAGGCACTCGATTAAGTATTTGCATTCATAAATTTATTTAATTTTCACCATGGCCCAATGAGGCAGGTACTAGTACTATGTTCTACCTTTTAGCCATGAGGAAAGCAAGGCTTAGAGGGATTAAGAAGTTTTTCCAAGATCACACAGTGTGGACGTGGCAAACCCAGAACCTATGTCCTTCTCACTTCGTGCCCCGCACTCTTGATATTAGGCTATGCTTCCCCCTTTACTACACATTACCTTTGTACTGGTTATTGCTATACCTGTCTGACCAGTTCATGAATTGATTGAGAATAGGAATCCCGTACTTCACAAGATGCCCACAGCAAGTTGAAAGGGAGAAAAGGAAGGAGAAAAATTACCTCCTTTATTTCTCATTTTGGAAAAGAAATAGCCCTAAACACTTAGAATTAACTTTCTATCCCAATACATCCTCATCAATAAGATTGTAATTTTGTTTTACTTATTTCATTCCTAAGTAATTATATTTACTAAAGTTAGCTGACAGCTGTCCATCTATAAAAAAACAGGTGGCAAAAAGGAGAAATTCATTATTGTTCTGTTATGCAGTGTACATACCTAGTAATGGCAGGTTTTGGGATAATATATTCTATGATATTAGCTCCTTTTAGTCATGCCTGTAAATTGTCTTCTCTTACAAGATTGATTTTTATGTTTTCTGTAGTATTAGCTAAACGTCTATTAAAATCAGATATATGATCTGAAATAATGATTGAAATAGCACAAAAAGACCCTGTAATCAGTAACTTGGAGTTGTCTTTTTATTTGTTAACCAAGTACACAGTGATATCTTGATTAAGTCTGTCAGTAACCAGGGCAGTAAAGCTATTAATCCAGGAAATAGTTGGCAGGTGCGTCAGAATCCCCAGGAGAGGATGTCAGAGCTTCTGGGTGTGTGCTTAGAAGAATTCTTACATTAGATGAAGAAGAAACTTGACTATTGGATGACAGTGTCCACAGTTCGTCCCCTCTCTCAGGGTCAAATGTGCATGTCCCAGGAGGCATTTAAGCCACATCTGATAAATCTCATAGCTGAACTCACAAACTCCATGTAAACTGGTATTTATTAGGCCAGAGGTTACATGTAAGATAAGAAAGTCTTGCTGCTGAAAACTGTCAAAAGTCTCTTTTCAAAACTTCTTTAGAACCTTTAATTACTCAGTTAAAAATGCCTCTAGTATTGGGGAAACTGCATGAGAGGAGAAGGAGGAGGAGGGATGTGGCAACAAAACATCTTCACGGTGTCTGAAACTTTGAGCTCAGAAAAATAGAGAGAACAGATACTTGCTAAAGGCAGTAAGTTCTGTTTCTATTTGATCACTACTCTCTGTTCTTCAAAGATTTTTTTTCATTGGCCAAAAGCTATAGAATTTTCAGCTTTGTGATTATGAAATGCTTCCTCATATTTTGGAACTAAAACGACTTCATCCAGAGTGAGCAACTTTAAATCTTTTTTTCCCATTTTTAATGCTGGCGTAAAGACCTGTAGTAGGAGAGCTCTTATTCTTTCTATAAAGTGGGAGCCAAGACAGAGGGAAGAGAGGAAAGGAAGAGAAGTGTGGAAGTTTCTGTTTCTCAAGCAAAGCAAGAGAAATCCTTGGAAGTAAGAGGGAATTACGTTTCGCATGATATATTAAGATCCAAGATCTTTGTTGGTAATTTTGTGAAGTAGACAAATATCCACTAAAGTCTATTTCTTCTACATACATAATAGATTAATGAGTAGCCATCAATAAATTGATTTTAGTCTTTAGTGGCCTGAACTTGCCTGACAACAGCAATGTGAAGGCTGAAAACAAAATCTGTTGTTTCAGCTCCCTGACACTGTCCTGTCTCTTGGCACATTCTGTTATATTAAACATTAGTAGTTGGATCATAAGAACCACAAGGGACCACACATCTTTATCCTTGTCTGGGTAATGCTCTTAAAAAATCAATGAGTCCTTATCAAATCCCACTGCCACTAAGCTAGGATTTAAAGGACACCAGAAGAGAGTTTCCATTTTTAACAGAAACAGGCCTGAGGAAGGATTTTAGTTACATTCTAAACTAAGTTAATTTTTTTTCAGTGAATTATGCATGTTGAATATTGTACCTAATATCCATGCTGTAAGATGTTTGTACATTAACCGCCTTAATAATATATTTGAACAGGGTGATCTGACAAAACATAGTCATATTTATCTCAAATGTTTTCAAGAGCTGCAACTTGTCTTGAAGTTCTCTTACGCTGAATATTCCTGGGATGTTTTTCTGTAGAAAAAAGTTATGGTGCATTCACTCATTCAGTAAGTATGTGTTGCAGGCTTACTATGTATAGAGCATTGTGCTTGATTTTGTCGGAAATTATGAATTCATCTATTCATTTATTTAACAAAGCTTATTGCGTATTGCATGTTAATATATGCTAGAGCTGTTCTTGGTACTGGTGATATGTTAAATCAGCATTACCAGTGAGGTCTCTGGCCCTCATATAGCCCTCATGCCAATGGGGAAGTCAGACAACACACAAACAAACGAATGCATGTATATAATTTTGGAAAGGAGAATGGAGATGTATTTGCTCTTTTTATCTAGCTATTAATGCCTGATGTTATGTAACAGCAGCTGGGAATTTGGATACCACGATGTAATGACGACATGGTCTGACTTTTATATAAGGCGAAGTATCAGGTCTTTATAGTCGTCTTATGTAGTTCTCAGAATACACGTGTAAAGTACATGTTACTAGTCCCAATTATTCAGACAAAGAAGCTGTGGCCCAGAGAGATGAGGTGAATTTCTTAAGTGAGGCCCTGAGAGATTGGGTGAATTTCTTTAATTGAAGCTAGTAAATGGCAAAGGTTTTTCGAATCAAACCCTTGCATAAAATCTCATGTTTCTTCTTTCTGCATTATTATTTAATATATATTGGATTAATCACCCGCAAGTATTTTTCTTTCTACATTTCAGGTTAAAAATCTTTCAGGAGTAGAAAAGCTTTTACCAAACCACAACAGATTCTGCTTTTGGCTTTGAAAGTACTTTCAAAGCCTCATATCTGCTTGCGGAGAAAAGAAGGAAAGGGAAAAACTATTACTAAAAATTGATCTTGCATACTGTTTTCATAAATCCCAGCCTTCTCAAGGCTTATTACACTTCATAGTCTTCCTTAGGAAATGGATGAAAATTTGAGCTAGAACACAAACAGGAAGGGTTAGAGGCCGCGTTTGTCCTGCAGGCACCACCTCTGTAAATAGCTCCCGTGCAGTGGGAATTAGTTCTCCACTTAGATAAGAAACTCGATTGCGTTTCTCTGGCCCTGCAGGGCTGGAGGCAGCCACTACTGTCCTCCTGGAGGTGGAGGCAGCACTCAGTCTGTGGGGTGGTGAATGTGGGCCGGAGGATGGCATCC
Organism: Rhinolophus sinicus; assembly: GCF_036562045.2. NCBI lineage: Eukaryota > Metazoa > Chordata > Mammalia > Chiroptera > Rhinolophidae > Rhinolophus > Rhinolophus sinicus. Next base: position 48,642,374 of record NC_133758.1, read on the forward strand.
CCATCTCTGGGTCATGAGGACACATGGTCACAGACATGTTTTGTGCTTCTTCCTTAAGAATTTCATCCCTGAAGACTTTTCACCTACTAGTAAGAGGTAAGGTTCAGAGCACTTCCTAAATCAATAACTTCGGCTACAGACTTCTTTCTGCAGTCTAGTTTTCTCTTTTATTTCAAGGAGGAAAGATGATAACAAATAGTTGCTACAGCTTTTTAAATAAATCAATTTTTAAGTGAATACATAGGTGGGGCTTTTAATATTATTATTAGATAATAGGTACATAATGTTAAGTGATAGGAAATTGCAATTTTTTAACCTTTCAAAGAAGATTTTTGTTATAGTGTAAATGTAAATCTCTAAGTCAAAAACAGAAAGTATGTAAGCCCTGTTACTAATTTGGAAAGACTAGTTAAAATGGGATCTTAATAGATATATAAAAGAAGTATTTTGATTCCAATTCCTATTTTTGAGCTGGAGTCTTAAAACTACCAAATCTATTCTTTCCATGTAATTATCTAATTTTAGAAACATCTGTTGAAGTAGACTCCATTACCTAAGCAAGCTCTTCCACTCTTGAACGGAATTAATGTATTTTTCTGGTCAGGCTACCAAGCTCTTCCTCTTGTTTTCTGTGCTGGGACAAAGGGCACCAACTAGACCCAAGTGGCTGTTTGTTGCTCTGGTCCTAGAGAAAACAGGTGAGTGGGGAGGCAGTTCTCCTTATGTGCCTGCCCTACAGAAAAGAATTCTGCCTGGGGATTTGTCTTACCTTCATGTGTCCACTTCTGTTCTTTTCCTGGCTTCTGTCTACTCTTCCCTTATGTGCCTCTTCGAGAAACTGGCACCTATGTTAGAGCATTCTCTTGAAGCCATGATTCATCTGATTAATAGCAAGTAGGTCTAGTTCAAGAAACACAAATGGCTTGCTCTTCTCAGAAAGGTTTCCATAATATTGATTAACCTTTCGTGTTTAATTTTTAGAATACTGTTATCCTTACAGCCGCTTTGTCAATAACTCCTTATTTGTCTTTATTTTCTTTGAATTCTTGCTTTTGTCCTTTGTATTCTCTTTCCGAGGGAAGGGGGCGTGTTAGGAAGGGGAGTTTTGTTGCATATTAGAATTTCATTTCCTTTAAATTAGATTAGAATCATTTGCCTTAGAGCATTCTAGGTTTTTTTTAATTAAGTAGCATCATCTTTACATTTTACAACTGTGTTTATAGTTTCTTTATTGTTTTCAAAATGTTTTACTAGTGTATTTTATAATCAAAGGTCATGGCTACTTTGGCCATTGACCCTTCTTTTGAAATTAAAGCAGGATAAAAAAGCCTACTTAGATGAAATATTGCTTTTTTGTATAGTGTGTTTGGGGTGGGGGGTAAGAGATGTCTTTTTTTTCTTGTAGTTTAATCTCAGATTTCAGAAGGTGGTAAGCAAAACCAAGGTCCATGATAGGGTATAAATTTCCAGTATGATATCTAGGATGTGGCAATATCTTTGATGTGCTCATTTGTTTGTGAAAATTAATTTAATACTTATGTACTTTGATGATTATTACCAAATAGGGTGAGTTTCTTTAACTTTAAATCTTGTAAGTCATAAGAAATTTGCATTATATTTAGAAATCTCTTCTCAGTTTCGCATTCTACAGTTTCATTTTGAAGGCCACTATAGTTCTGTGTGTAATCACTGCCCTGCCTCCTTTGTATATGTCCTGACTTTTACAAATTTTGTAAGGCTTTTGTTAAACTCTAACCAAGGGATTGATTAAATAGCAACTGTGCTAATCAAAGGCAGATTTAACAAGATAAGAGTTGTGTTTATATTTGAAAATATAAACAAAAGACTTTATGATCCTAAAAGTGAAGAAAAAAATCAGAAGAAAACAGAACAACACTTAGCTTACTTAAGCAAGCAGAATCTTTAGAGATTAAGAATTCTGAAGATAGCAGGTATAATAATGCAAAGCTCTCTTAGCCACGGTTCAGGCAAAAATTTTAGGAAAAAACAAGAAAATAGCTTATGAGATGATCTAAAAGGAAATCAGAGCCCCTCTGCAATAAGTAGAATGACAAAGCGAAGTAGCAGATTTACTGGAAGGCCTCCTCCTGACCCCAGCTGAGCTGAGCACAGGAATGTGTTTCAAAGCCTGTTTTAAACCCCAGAGGTGGTGTTATGAATCAGTCTTGCTGACGTAAACAGACCCTGCCTGGAAACTTTCCAAAAGCAGTGGAAGAAAGCAGCTCAGTCAAGATGTGCGGTATTATTACAGTAAACGTGCAGGGAAGCAGTTCACCACTGTCTTGGGAGACAGAGTAAACCAGCATGCTCTGAAGGTGTCCTGTGACCTGGCGATAAGACCATTCACAGAGAGAAGATTGCACCTGGAACAACCACCCAAGTGCTGATATGAACAGAAGGAAAGAAGGATTGAGAAAAGGGAATTCTTTCTTAGTGATAGAGAAGCCTGTGGATTATTTAAGGAGAAAACAAAGAAAGAAAACTATTGAGAGGAGTGTTTGGACAACGTAAGTGCTGATTAGATGAACATTCATTGCTAGGTGACTTTAGTGATGAATAAATGATAGGTTTACAAAGCTCAGATACCAAACAAACGCAGGGTTTGTAAGTGAGCAGAGTAAACAACTCTTGTCTCTGAGAGCTATGAAGATTGAGGTAAGTAATTCTCCATTTGTTAGATGTATTTAACTAAATGAACATGAAGATTTAAACTTTTTTTCTTTCTGTTATGAATACACATAGTAAAATTGGAGTCAAACTTGTAAAAGATATTTTCTGCTTAGCTGTAGGTCACCCTAGTTTAGAGTTTCCAAGAAATTAACCTAGCGCTTCACAAAAATCACTATCGAGGTTAAGAAAGGTGTATTATTTTTTGCTTAAAAAGACAGAAGTCACAATATTTTAGTTACTTGTGTATTGAAGTGGTATTTAACTACCTGAAACTTCCAGACTCAGCAGATGATAATAGAGGTATTTCACCCTGTTTTTGTTCTTGTTCCATGACTTTCAGAGCTTGTTCCAAATAGTGCTTCCATAAACTTCAAAAGGATTGCTGGAGAAATGGAGGCAGTTACCAAAGGGCAGTCCTGCGTGCAGAAGGCAGAGTTTACAGGAAAGCCTGAACTGGTTACTGAGGCACCTTCAGCACTGGTATGGGACATCCACAAGAGCAGCATGAATATTCAGGGCAGGGTGTTTGTAGGAAGATGAATAAAGTGGATGCCAAACGTTCACTTCAAAGGATTCTTTTTAAATAATAGCGTACTAAACTTTTGTTGTCCTTCACTTTATTCTTTGCCAGCCTCAGATTATTTAGTGTATATGAATCTTCTAGTACATTTTAGTTAAAATACTACAGGATTTATCTCTTAATCTATCCCTGGAAGTGGCAGCTCCTCCTCTTCCTCCTCCTCCCCCTCCCCCTTCTTCAGTTACAAAACAAAATACCCTAAAGCATAATCTCTTTTTGCAAAAGGGTAAATCTATGGAAATCCATTACCATAAGAGGTTGCAACCCCTTCAAAACTACTTTTTAATACTATGAAATTGAACAAATCAATTAGACAAACCCATCTTGAACTTTTTCATGAACTGGTATAATTTCCAAAGTACAGAAGTGTCTGAGCTGTGAAAACACCTACCGCTAGAAATCTGTGGGTTTTAGTGGTAATGGTAGAAGTGGAATTAGAGAATATGTGCAGGCATTTTAGGAATACTGTGTCATTAATCTCTGCAAAAACTCCATGCAGAAGTGGCTATCCGCAGTTTACAGATAAGGAAATTGAGGCACAATGTGGTTCTGTGTCTTGACCAAGTTTATACAGCCGATAATTGGCAGGGCAAGAATGTGAAAGTTTGTTTGACTCCCAGGCCTGGGCATTCTCTCCCACACAATGCTGAGTGAATGAGAAAATTTCTTATCTCTCTGTTTTTCATTCTGAAGGTAGTAGGAAAACTCTTTGAGGTTTTGGTGGAAGTAGCTGCAGGACTTTGAACGATTCAGGGAGGTTGTCTTCTCCTCTTGAATGAGGCTCCCGTTTTCTATTCTCAGTCCATTTTTACTTCCTTTTCCGACCTACTCTCTCTTGAAGATAGCATCTCTTCCTCTTACCTAGTAATATATAAATCTTGTCACTTCTGCTTTTGTGTGTGTGTGTGTGTGTGTGTGTGTGTGTGTGGCAGGGGGGCGGGGGGAGCAGTTACTGTTGGGAGAAATGAAGGAAAAGGAATCACATTGCCTTTCAGGAACTGTTAAAAGTTTGAGAAGCGGTGTATTATAGAGAATTACTGTATGTTTTAAACCCTAAGTGGATTCACCGAGCGTTGTCAATAATCTGTTTGCAGTTCTGTCTACTGAAGAGTTGGCTTTGTGGTGGTTACTTGACTAATTTATGTTTATAAACTGATTCATCTGTCGAAGTCAAGCTCAGATTCCACACCCCGCCATCTCCTTAAACCATTGTCTCACCATTTCTCTCGTATAGACTTTTCCAAAATTGTAAAGCCTAGGTTATAAGTACCTTTCCTTTAATATTTATGTACTCCCATACTCAACAAGATGAATATTCTTTTTAAAAGCATTATCTCTTTGGCTAACATGTAGACCCTTTTGGCTACTGATTGCTTCTTTTACCTCAGTAACATTCCTCCTCTCCCCACACCCACAGCTAATAAAGAGCTGGCTGTTAGTATTAGATTCATTGGTTCTGTCTGTTATCCTCCCATTGGTTCCATTTTTGTTTCGTGAGTCTACACAAATCATTCTTCCCAAGACAGTTCTTGAAATATTTGAAGACAGTGATCATGCTTCCTCCGAGCCTTCTACATTTCTCCAGTGCTTTCAACTTTTCACCTGTGGCATGGCTTCGTGACAGTCTGTCCATCCATCCTGCTCTGAATTCAGTCCTTGCTGTCAACAACCTTCCTTAATGTGATGCCCAGAGCTGAAATCAGCTCTGCTGCATGTAGGAGAATCATCTCCCCTTTCTGTATAATATACTTTTATGCCGCTTAAGATCCAGTTAGTTTTCTTAGCATCCATGTAATGCTGTTGGCTTGTACTGACCTTGCACTTGGCCAAAATCTCTTCATTTTTACACGAACTGTACTCATGTCAGGAAGCAATGATCCTAAACCTGTGCAGCTGAAGTTTCTGAACTTCGTCCTCATTCCTAGTGTTTTATCCTGTTAGGTTCAGTCCATTAGTCCTCCCAATGGAGAATTTCTTGATTTGGGTGTTCTTATTCAAAATAGTCTATTAGACTAGTAGTGGTCCTGCTTGTTCCCTCTCTGCCAATCAGAATCCTACACATCCTTCTCCTTGAGGTCTTTCCTGAACTTTAATAGGGAGTACTTTCTCCTTCCTTCGAGTTCCCAAAGCGTGGTCTAAAACTCTTAGCTCTTACTGAATTCTACTTTATGTGAGCAGTGGGCAAGGTGGTTGAGAGCAGAGGCTATGGGAATGGACCGCCTGGATTTGCACCCAGGGATACAGCAAACCCAGGCTGTACCCCTTAGTAATGGTATAACCATGTGCGTGTGAATTTTTCTCCCGAAATTTCAGTTGTCATATCTATAAAATGGAGGAAGTAGTACCTACCTCACAGAGTTATTGTGAGGATTGAACCAGTTAAAAAGTGTAAAGTGCTTAGAATGGTGCCTGGCACATAGTAATTGCTAACAATTGTTAGCTATATCTGTATCCTCAATAAATGTGAATTTTACGGAAGAAGCTCAGAATAACTTATGAACATGATTTTTTTGAATCCCCAAAACATGACTATCAGAGGAAACTATAAATTTATGGAGACAAAACATTGGAGAGGAACATTTGCCCAAGGAGACATGGTGATATGGTTTCCAACTAGAGGGCAGACTCACGGACTTGTTCACTTGTAGTCAAATATTGCCTACATTTTTATAAGCCTTGTGCATATTTGTTATGAACCATGTTTATCAACATTGTAATTAAAATACTTAATTGCTCAAAGCCTAATTTAAACTTGTGTGCCATGGGCTCATGCTAATTTGCATTTTGCTTTGTACAGCGTGATAAAAGAAACTGGAAAATATTTTTTTTTTCCTTCTATAAAGTATAATCTTTTTCCCTTGAAAAAAGTATTATGGTCCAGCAACATCAGAAACTCATGCATTTAACTTTTGGCATCAATTTATCATGCGGATTAGTAATCTTTAGCTTGATAGCTCACTCTAACTTCAATACTTATTGAAGGTCTACCAAGAATCTTGTGTTGGGCTAGGTAGTGTTGAGATGTTAAGAAGTGTAAGATAAAAATTTCTGTACTCAGGTTTATTTGGAGGTACAATACATAGTAAATAAAATAATAATATAAGGCATATCATATGGAAGTTCTGTACTCAGTGAATTACTAAGTCAGTGGTGTAGAAAAGTGGGTATTATACGAGCCTCAACACTATAGTTCTTCATTGCTACAAACCTATTTCAATTTTCTTTCCAAACTATTTATCACTTCAAGAACCTCTGGAGAACAAATAATACAAGCCTTAAGGACATCATCAATTAACTAACAATAATATGTTTGTACCAAGTGTTTCTTCTATGAAAGTTTGCTCTACATTAATAGTAGTTTTAGATATACCTGATGATGAGGAGTATAATAGCTAAGACATTCCCTTAATCAGTTCTGATGATAACCTAACATTATCCCATTTTTGAGACATGGGGAAATTGGTCTCAGAGTGGATCATAGGTTATTACATCAGTAAGACGTAAATTAAATCTGTGATTCAATTCACATCAGTGCAACTGAAAAGCCCTCTTTCTAAACTGCTATAATGTCTTGTCCTATTCTTAATCAGCAGCCTACTTTAAGGGATCCATGATTAGATCTTTATGGATGAACTTTAGTGTATATGATTAGAGTGGGGGATAGAGATGAGTTGAAAAAAGTAAGCTAAGGCAGTTTTAAAGAAACTTTTATATAAGCTAATAGTTCAGAACATCCTGCCACCAATTAGGAAAGCCACATCAACTGATTATTAACAGTGAACGACATTATATCATTTTTGTTTTAGCAACATAACTCTTTCAAGTATATGTAAAGTATGTTAAAATGGGAGGAGACAAGATATTGGGAGACAAGTTAAGTGGTGCAATGGCCTATATACATAATATCTTGTTCGTGTATACAACAAAATGGAAAAAGATGGATTTGAAAGATGTATCTGAGGTAGACTTGCCCTGATCTATGGAACTGTCCAATATGGAGGGCAAAGAAGGGGGAGGAGTAAAAATGGCAGGGTGTGTAGTGATGCCATTTCTGAGTCTGGGAAAAAGGAGTGATTGCAATTAGGAGGGGTCTGAGCTTTGGGCACGATGAGTTTCAGATGAAGGAGAACATGCTGAAGTCAATTTGACATCCTGAGGAAACAGAGCTCAAGAGCAGTCAGGCCAAGCTTTGTGAATCTTCAGCCTGCAAGTGTAACCACGGCAGTGGATAAAATCATGGGGAGGGGCTAGGGTGCTGTAAGTAGAGCGATATTGAAAGAGGATAAAGGACAAACCCAGGAAAGCCACCAATATTGAGGGTATGACCCTCTTTAGCAGTGTTCCAGTCGGATGGGTACACTAAGGACTCTTGGATTGGACATAGGTGTTTCTCAAGCCTCTGTCAACATGATTACAAGCTGTCCTTTAGCTTCCTTAGATAGTAGCTAAGGCATTAGCTGTTGATTTTTGCTAGTATCACTCTCGGAGGATTGACTCCAAACTCGGGAAATAGTTTGCTCTCTGTAAATTGGTATAGTCTGGAGATATATATAATTCACTCATAAATTGGTTGTTAGATGACCCAGCTTTTCTTTAAGATTTTTTTTCTTAAAGTTTGCATGTTACATTTCTAGTTTTGAAATAAATTAGCGCAATGATGGAATCCACATTAAATGACTGACCAATACTTAATGAGCTCCAGGTTTCTTGTGAAATGCCTTGGAAACTTCACTGGCAGCTTCCTAGGTCCTAAAAGGTATGAATGCTTTGGTTCCACTGTGGTATGCTCTTTCAGTAATGACCAGAAGCTTTTCTAAAAATTCGCTGTGTTGTCCATTCATAGGCAGCTACTTAGCAGTGACCACTGCATGAGAAGTAACAGTACTGCAAGTGGCCTGTGTACAGGCTACAGGGTACAGAGCAGAGCTCTGACCTGAGGTCCTACTGCCTGAGGTCCTCTTACCAGCTGTGGGTTCTCAGGCCAGTGATGAACTGTCTCTTTAAAGCCTTTGTTACTTTACCTGTAAAATTATATTCTGATAGTACAGGTAGTATTTCTCATAGAATTGTTAAGGATGTCCGATGTTGGGCATTAGGGAATAGTGCATACAATTACAGAGTACTAATACACATGGACTAGAGTCAATTTCTCTTATAGTTTTAAATACCTTTGTGAGTGCTATACTATCTGGAAATGTTTTCATCTGAATTTCCTGAATGTGATACAGTTCCTAGATCTAGTTCCTTTTTTGATACTGTGAATAATAGAATAATACTAGGGGATATCATCTCTGGCAAGAACAGGTCACTCTAATGGATTTGGAAGACTATGTTTGTTCAGGGTGTCCCTCCCTTCCTCTTACAGAGTCACCACTTCACATCTGTAAGCAAAGAGCTGGCCTGACTCTGCAGCTTAAGTAGGTGTCAGAACACCTGAAGCAATCTGCTGATACTCTGGTATGTTCATTCCTTTGTTCTCCAGACCAGATCTCAAAGAACAGGTACCTGAGTGTTAGTTTTTCCCTTAATGTGCATGACAGAATCATGCAGACATAAGAGACCAAGCCTTTTCATAGGCCATTATAAAAATCAAATTTATCATGGGCCTGAGTATTATTGAAGGGTACACTGTCTCTCGCATATAAAAATAATCCTTCATCATGTTATCAAGTAAATTCCCCCCAATTGCAGTATTAAAGTAGATACTGAAGCTCTGCAAAGTTAAGCAGAGGTGACCTTTTAGGCTGCTGTCATGCAGGGTGTCATGCGGGGTCTCTGGTCTTGCTCCCCACAGAAGAACGCATGATATGGTGAGGCCAAAAAGGAACACCCACGGAGCCATTGATAAGGGGAGTCTGTGTGGGGACAGAGCCAGAAATGCAGTTTCCAGGCTCTCGGCCTCACATGGAAAGGTGCTGGCTCAGGTAGTAAATGGCCATCAACTGTGATTGGATGGCCGTCAGCTGTGGCTAGTTGGCCATCAGCTGTAACCAGTGAGCCATTGGCCACTAATATAACTGCTGTGGCTATGCTAGCAGTAAATGGGGGCTAGCAAGAAGATGGTGGCTGAGCCTGCAAGTGGAGCAGTGAGGGTTGCGAACAGTGTGGCTCCTGCTTCCTGTGTCTCCAACCCAGCCTCCAGCGAGAATATAGTGGCATGACTCCCCTACCTATGGCTCCATGGGTGTTCCTTTTTGGCCTCACCGTATCCTGCATTCTTATGTGGGGAGTGGGAGCTGAGACCCCGCAGGCTGCCCCGTGTGACAGAGTCATACCACTATAGTCTCGCTGGCGGCTGGGTTGGAGACACAGGAAGCAGGAGCCACACTATCCTGCCGTCCACTTCTTTCTGAGAACCAACCTCACTTGCTATCTGCAATCTGCTCTTGCTAGCTCAGCCACCATTTTCTTGCTAGCCCCCATTTTTCTGCTAGCATAGCCACAGCAATTGTATTAGTGGCCAATGGCTCACTGGTTACAGCTGACGGCCAACTAGCCACAGCTGATGGCCATCCAATCACAGTTTATGGCCATTTACTACCTGAACCAGCACCTTTCCATGTGAGGCTGAGAGCCTGGAAACTGCTCTCCTGGCTCTGTCCCCACAGCTGCTGATCAGGGTTGTGTAATTCACATGATTGAAAATGAATAATTTTGCTGGCAAAACAGTCATTTTCAGGGATTGCATACATTTATCACGTTTCCTTGGGTAGAGCAAGATTGTAAGAGGCTTTACCATTATTCCTGCTTGGTTTTCATAAACTGAATATGAACACTGTGTTTATATAATTGGTCTCCATGTGGTTTTCATCTGAATTCTATAATTAAAGTGTTAGTACATAACTCCCAGGGTGCAAGTATCCTGTGATTGCCTAAACAGCCATTTTATGAACATCTGCCCTTATTCCAGGGCAAAGGTCTCATTCAATGGCTCACCAATCCTGATGGCGAACAGAGACATCTGCCTAATCCTGTATAGCATTTTAAACATCATCCTCATTATCAGGAAAGATGTTAGTTAAGATGAAAATCTGTTTGTCAAGATGTGTACAGGCCTCTAACAACTCTTTATTACTTCAACATGACTCTGATCAATGTGTGTCTTTCTAACAAACCTCTGGCAAATGTTGACTATAAAAGTAAATTGACGGGAACCCAAAACTTCACCGACATGGAACCTAAGAGTCCCTAGTTTATGTAAGAGAGAGCCTTATAAACTGAAATAGTTTGGGAAACTCAGGAGAACTATGAAGATGCAACGAGACATTGGAAAGGAGAGGTCAGCAGAAGGGTCAGGTCAGGCTCTGCTTGTGAGCAGTGAAGTTACACGTGGCAGCCATCTTGTCACATGTGTGAGCAGACTTCAATCACCTCTTAAGGAGGAGCAAGGTAGGAACAAGGACCTGGAGAGGCCCAGGAGCTTCCGGGTAGGGTGCCACTCTTTGAGAATGGCCTGGACCTATGAGGCTACCCCAACTCTAAATCAGACCTCAGGTAAGATCAAGGTCAAGGCCAGATGACTAACCAGAATCCACTTCTCCATCGTTCACAGAAGTCGGACCATGGGGCTGCTGCTTCTGGATAGAATTTGAGCTGAACTGAATATTCACATGTAACATTTAAGCAATGGAGACTGAGAAAAATCAATCAGTCTTGTAATGCACATGAATTTCACAGTCACAGAATACAGTTGTTGTTTTTTCTGGCAACAAATTTATATTCTAACTCTAATCCCCAATTTCTGACAGACAACAGAAAAACTTAACCTAGTCACAGCCACAGCCAGTCAGTTTCATCCAATTTAGTGCTTTTTAAATTGCTTCTGGTTAAAATTCAGGAATATTCAGGATCTTTCCCCTTCATTCCTTTCCTTCTACTCCATGTTGTTGCTTTAAGCTAATGCCTCTATAGAGGCAGTCAGGGGACCCGTGTTCTGGATTCCCCTGACTTCTCTGAGCCCTGCGTTGACTCCCTGACTCCAGTGGAATTAGATGCAGGGCTCCTGGGATGCAAACATAGATCTGTGGGCATGGACATGGCTCCCACCTGACTCCCTGTTATGAACTACCCACTCAGCAGCCCTTGCCCGCAGGACCCTTATCTCCAGCCAGGAGTGTTTGTCAGATTAAGAATCAATCAATCTGTCTCCTTTTCTTTATTTCATTAGGCTAAAACCAGCACCCCTTAGACAACTCAGGGAACTCCTGACCCCACCTGCCTTAGCTAACCAAGCTCATTTCTATCCATTTTTTCTGTCCTTGTGACATGGGTTGTTTCTGCAGCAGCCTTCCATAGTAATTAAAGAAGACAAGCAGAAAGCAAGCTTCCTTTTAGATCCTTCCTAACTTCTTGGGGAAACCTGTGATGACCCCAACTCCCACCCTAATACATCATGACCTTATTCTGTGGGTGGGACACTGAGTGCATGGCCTCTAATTTCTTATAATGCTCTTTTTTTTCTCTTCTTCCTAGTTTGGAGTGGGGTGGTAAAAAATAAAAACAAACAACAAAACAAAACAAAAACTTGTTCCGTCAGTTTATATCTCTTTTCAAAACTATTTTTGTGTCTGTCTCTCATTTGAACTGGAGCCAAGAATTTGGAATCTTTGTTTGCTGGGTTCTTTGTTTGTTTGTTTTTGCTGTTGACAGTTCCCCCTGGGGCAAGTGGTGAACTGGTCACTCATATCTATCTTTTGGAATATGGGCTTAGGGAAGAGGATGGGGGTGGTGTGGAGGGGGCACATAAGTTAACATTACATCAAAACGTCCTGGCAGAGGGCACCCAACTATGACTCATTAGTCACGGTCCAGATTGGGTTCTCACTTCCTTGAGATTTCAGACATTTTGGCTGCCCTCCACACCTGGGAAGGACTGCTGTGCTTAGCACTGTCCCCACTGTTAGGAGGAGCATGACACATTCCTCAAGGATGGGAGATGACACTTTTTAAGGTGAAATATACGGGTTTTTAACACATTGAAAATCCAAATATGAGGACATTGCTCTTTCCATTTTTTAATGTTTTGCTGAGAACCTTGATTAGAGCTCTAATAAGGAACACACACACACACACACACACACACACACACACACAATTACACAATTCAAGTCATATTTCTCTAACTTCTGGTTGGATTTTTTTAGGAGCTGACTATTTAGTCATGGTGCTCACTGTTTCTCATTTTCCTTGGGCCTGCTCTCTTCCCTAAATCTTGGAAATCCACCAGTGATATTGCATCTACCATATTTTGCCATGTATAATGAGTAGTTTTTTGCCCAAATTTGTGAGGGAAATATAAGGATGCACATTATACATGAGTAGTACTAATTCTGTATCTCTATAAATGTTTTTAATTCTTGTATTTATGCTTATGAGTAAAAAGTGTAACTCTAGAAATCAATAACGATATCCATATGCAAAATAACACCCTGGAATACCATAATCGGTTTTGTTGAACTTAGGATAAATTTGCAACGACAAAGAGTTCTTGGCCTTCTATTATGCATAAACATTATAAGTTTATTAAGGTACATAAAATTTCTTGTACCTTGTATCTGTTCTTGTGTTTTATAATTATTTGTTACATAAAACGTCTTATAATGTTAACAAATAAATGCTAACATTCCTTTATAATACAAAAAGAGTACCTAAATGTGAACAAATAAAAATTTGAATTAAAAAATTAAAATGAAAGATTTTTTCCCCTGAAAGTTTGGGCCAAAAATGTGGGTGCACATCATACACGGGGGCACATTATACACGGCAACATACGGTAAATTCTTCTGAGTGAAGGCTGGTCTTCTAACCTGCCAGTCCTTTCTCTCCACAAGAATCTATAGGGGCCACTCTGTCCTTAACTTCCTGAGCTGGTCTTTTAAGGGCTTCCCAGCACTTCCTTTATGCCTTTGCCTCAGGCATTAGGCTTGTTTTTCTTTTATCCTTAAAGCTGTCCCTCCTTATCACGCCCCTTGAGGTTCTTTTCTTCCTAAAGATTGCCTTGTTGCACAAACAACACAGACTCATTGCAGTCTTTTTCGTGTAGCCCTTTTACACAAGTCCAGGTCTTTCTGTTTTAAGGGTATTTACTTTTAACCACAGGAAATAGTAAATTGTCAAATTGGTCAAAAGTTCCTGTTTTGGATAGCTCCCTGTGTCATCCAATCCACTCTCCATTCCTCACCCTTCCACCATTCCGTGCCCTGAGTGGCTCTCTGGGGCTCACCAACAAGCCCCTTTGCTCTTTAGGTCCCAGTTGGGGTCTGGTCAGTGAGAGGCACAGGAGGGGATCAGAGGTAGGAAGAGACAAGTTATTTATTCTTCCTCCCCTGCCTAGGAAGTGCCTGTATTCCTTTCTCCCACATACTCAAGAACAGGGCTCTCTTCTTGGGTGTGACCCCATCCTGTTCCAGCTTTAAAGTTCTTCTGTTCTGGTAATCTCTCCCTTCTTTTGTCCCTTTTGGTCTGGGGCTGCTGAGAGCTCATCCTCCCAGTTGCTAGCCATAAGGTCCTTCATTGTATTCTTGCTGGCACCCTCTAATGCTGCTCACATCACTCTGAAGTCTCCTCAATTACCTTATTTGAGTTTGCTGTCTACTTTTTCCCAGGATACCAGTCAAACCCACACAGTTACAGATTCTCAGAGCGCAGGCCCCAGGGCTGCCTTGCTACCAGAGCTGTGTCTAAACTGTGGATCAGCAGTATTGGTAACCCCTGGGAGCTTTGTTAGAAATGCAGACTCTTAGGTTCTGCCCCAGAGTTACTGAATCAGAAACTGCATTTTAAACAAGATTTCCAGGTGATTTAAATGGACTTTAAAGATTGGGAAGCCCTGCTCTAGAAGTAAGTTTCCTTTTCAGGGAGTTCAGTGTCCAGGAATCCCATTTGATTGAAGCTTCCTACTCTGAATGTAATCTCTTTCATTTCTGGGGAAAGCCTACAACTCTCCTTGATTCTCCTGCCCTGATTCCAACCTCCCCGTACCCTCCACCCTGGAGCAAAGCTCACATCCCCCTTCCGTCTTCCGTTATTTGTGTATGTAATGGGTTACCAAACCCATCCTAAACTCCAGGTACTGTCCTAGGTGTTAGGGATACAAAGAAGAAGAAAGCAACACATCCCTGTCCTCAACTGGATTTAGTGAAGTAATGAAGACATGTTCATGTCACTGGGATCCCCAATTTTATTTTTTTAAATGAGTCTGCCTGCCTCTGTACACTGGCCCAAAGAAATGCATGAGCACCAGTTTGCAGCATAGAAAAAAATATTGAACTGGCCAATATGGAGACGGGAGCTAAAAACCCGACCGCCCACCCCCATCCCACTCCACCCCTGTGGCATATAGGTACAGATTATGTAGGGCAAAATCACAAGACACCATGTGTTAAGGGTTTGGGGTCATGCTGGAAGCTGATTGGTCGGAGATGAACTAAGGGTAATAATCATTTCTTTAGGAGAGTTCTAAGGTCTGCTCCTGCATTCCTCCTTCTGGTGTCAAGGGAAAGTAGCCAGGAGGTTGTTCTACCTCAGGGCTCAGGAGCTGAAACTTAATTTAGGTCAAGATGTTATCTTTAGCCTGCCAGAGGTCCAGACCATGTGCCCATTAGTCAGGTCCAGGCTACTGTCTTCCGCTGCCTCAGGGTCTTTGGGGGTTGGGGGGAGCAGAGAGGGAGATGATTTCTAGAGCTAGGATTTAAAACTAAATTTAATGAAAGTCATAGGGACCCTCGGTTTTGCATAGTCAATGTCAAGACAGCAGGAGGTACATGCTGTAACAGAGATAGGAACAGAATGAGGTGGAAACAAAGGCAAAAGTTATCAAAATTAAAGTTACTTTGCTTGATGAATGTGAGGAAGTCCCTCTAAAATCTGGTGAATGGCATTGTGTTTTCTCATTTTAGTCACATTTGGAAATCTTGAATAAAGATACCTGATTGTAATCCCGTCCTCAAACTTCATTCCAATGTCACATTTGACAAATAGCAGTATCTCTCCCAGGAACAGCTAGCAATCTGTAGAGTCAGAGTTGTTTGTGTTGAGGCAGCTGCTGAGCAGCAAATGCAGGCAGCCAGAGCCCTAAAGAAATTAAGGAGCTGAATTTTTTCCGAAAGGAAATTCATGGAGAAAAACCAACTGATTACCTCATAAGCTGTCTTTGGAATTAATTTCAGGGCTTGTTAAAGAATCTAATTTTCCCTTTATAAGGGTTCTCATAGGAGTTTAATTAGGTCACCATCTTTTGTCACCTGTAACATTTCTATTCAAGTCTCTGCATAATTCATGTAAATGAAACAACATGGATTCCAAATTACCCAAACAAAATGAGGGGACCGTTTGTCATACCATTATGAATTTTTTTAAAAACAAATACTGGCTTAGGCTGTGAATATTGATTTGATCATTCAGTCATTCATTCGTTATTCAAGAGAATCAGGTGTATTACTCAAAATGTATTTTTTATCCACAGTTTTGCTACCTCTTCCTGGCATTAGAATTGAGGGATAGAGAAAAAGGTATCTTCGGCATTCTGGCGTCTTGAGCTTCACCTCTTTCTTCTTTGGCCCAGATGACACCTTCGAGTAGCCATGTTGCTCCCTCCTCTCTGCTCCCTCTGCTTGCAAGCAGCTAGAACTTGGATTAACTTCTCTGAATTTTTACAGCAGCTGATGCCCTGATTGAGACGGTCATTCTTACACCCTTGCTATGTCATCGTCTTTCTTATATGGGAAATGATTAAACCAACCACCATTCCCAGGTCCTGGGAATTCCAAAGAAGTGGACAGAGTTGAGAAACTGAGAAGGGGGTATTACTGTGCCTGTGATCTATAAATGAGCTCCCGTGTAGATGTGAACACTAGCCTGAGATGGAAATCTGCAGGCTTTGCTTAGTTTTCCTACTAATACTACCCATTAGTAGGTTATTAGCATTTGAAAAAATGGAATAGAAGAGGAAATATTTCACAGTACATCACACAGGATGAGACTCATGAAATTTGTATTTGTTGCATATATGATAATCTGTATGTATTGGAAAGAGATATAAATTACATTTGTGGATATGAATTGAGGTTAAACAATTTTTGAAAATATTCCCCTAGGAGATACACAATGTTTGAAATAAGGGTAAGTTTTATTGGAGGTGAGGGTGGAATTGGCAGTAGGCACTTATCTTTAAATAGAGCAGAAAAAGTCAGTTAAAACAGCATTTTGAGATCAAGTGACAAAGATAATGATTTCCAGAGTTGTTAATTTATACCAGGTAAATTGCAGTATTAGCCACTGTTGGTCACAAGTGTATGTATTATAAATTTTCCATTTTTTTTACCATTTCATTTCCCTCCTCTTTCTCTTTCTTTAGTTTTTAGTAAAGAATTTTTTGAAAAAGTATCCTGTCACATATATGTAAAGAAAAATTCAAGAGCATTTTCCTAGCTATGCTAGAGTCTAAATGGGATAAGTGTATACCCAAGTCAGGAGGGACAATGAGGGTAAAGATGTGAGGACCCAAAGGAGGAAAGCAGCCCTCAAGAAGGGAGGGTTGGAACCCAATGTTCCCACTGTTATCCCATTGTGACCTTTTCACTACACATGCCTGCCAGGATGCCTTCTTATGGTGACTGACCACGTAGTTCTCTTCATTGTTTGAAACCATTATTGCTATTGATAGGTGAATCTCTGAAAAATGATGTAAAATTGTACTATTTAAAATTTGATTAAAAAGATTAAAACTAATTCTTCCCACTGTAAGAACTGCCATTCAAAGCTATTAAAATTTTGCTATGGAAAAAAAATCCCTAAAGCAGCAAATTTTCATTTTATACCTCAGTTTCTTATCATACATTTTTTTTATTCTCCAAACTTTTTCCTTTGTCCTAAAAATATCGAAATGTCTCCAATATGATCATTTATTCAGATTTAAATTTTGTGTTGAAAGTGTATTTTGAAAAATAGGGAAAAAATCAACTAAAATAAAAATCGGCATCGCTGGAGTAAAGAAAGTTCTTTAAACTACACTGTTATTTACCTTTCTTTGATGTCAGAAATATATCATTTGCTCTCACTTTTTAGGAATGAGATTAACAATGAAAATAATCATAAAGGTATGAAGTGTGATAAAAAAATGGTGAATGTTTAAAGAAAAAAAAAAATTACATTAAAGGACCATTGCCGTTAACCGCTCTCAAAATACTCCCCCTTGCTTCAAACACACTTATCCCATCATTCTTGCCACTTTCTGAAGCAGTTCTGGAAGTCCTCTTTTGTGTTTTTACTTCAATCTTCTATCATGACAACCCTCCATGTCACACATCGCTTCTGGTATGGCAATTTCTGTCAAATAAAAACATTACGGTGTGTCCTCATCCATCTTATTCACCAGATCTGGCACCAAGCAACTTCTGGCTCTTCCCCAAAGTAAAAATGATTCAGGACATCGAGGCAGCCATGATAGCACAACTAAAGACATTCATGAAAGAGGACTTAAACAACTGCTTCAGGAAGTGGCAAGAACAATGGGATAAGTATGTTCAAAATAAGGGGGGGGGTATTTTGAGGGGGATTAATGGCAATGTGTCTTTTCTACCGTAATAATTTTTTTTAATTTATGCATTCACCATATTATTTGATCACACCTCATACACATTTTCTTCAAGTGACATGGTCTACAATTAGGGAATACTGTTTCCATGTAGAATAGTGGTTCTCAACAATAGGAGCTTTCAAAAAATGCCGATATTTGGGCTCCATGCCCTAGGATTCTGATTCAGTTGATCTAGAATGTGGCCCAGGCATTAAGATTTTAAAAATTTGGGATGTATAGTCAAAGTGATAGTACCTTCAATATGAACCTGATGTCTCAGCTTTCCATAGGTGTTTCCATGGGCATTTTGTTTTAATTCTCAAAAACACAGTTTTAACCAAAGTTATGATTTTTTATTAAAAGTGTTAGTTAATGACAACTCTCAAAGTGTGTACATATGCATTTTGAATACATGGGCACAAGATTTGTTTTTTAAGGTAAAAGTTTAATTCATCTTTTCTAACAGTCTCCAACAGTTATCAATCACCATTTAATCCAACTGTCATCTCTTTAATTTAGTAGTCCTCCTTCTTTCAACACATTCTGGTTCCTTCTGCCTTTTGTGTAGTCAGAACCTACAGCTTGGTTTCAGATTCTCCCCCATAAATGGGTACTTGAGGTGATTGCCGATTTTCTTTTGTATGTTGCTTTTAGCTGCATACATTAATTTGGTCATTCCTCAGATACTTTCTGAGTGTTTGTTTTGTGCCAGATTTTGTTCAGGGCTTGGGGTACAAAGAGGACTAAGACACAGTGTTTTCCCAGGAAGAAGAATTTCTGTGGCTATTTCTCTCTTCACAACAATGTTTAGGAGGTGAGTGTAAGTGGCTCCTAACTCTGTCAGCAAATACTTCAGAGAGGTAATGGCATTTGAATTCAGTCTTAAGGATAAAAATATTACTTGACCTGGCAGCAAAGGGGAAAAAGGACATTCCTGTCAAAGAAAACAGCCTTGCTTAAAATGCCACAGTTCATGGCTTCATGCAAAGGTGGGAAGGTCTCCTTGTTGGTGAGGAATTGCAGGGGATGAGGCTGAAAAAATAGACTTAGGAGAGAAGCTGTCCGACTTTGGTAAGACATGCTTACGTGTTTGCTCCTTGACCTGTGCATGATAGGGAGCCTGTAGAAAGGGAGCTCCATGAAAGGGACCTACACTTTGAAAAATTCATCTAACAGCATCAGGGAGGGACTGAAGGGAAAAGATACAGGAAGCAAGGAAAGTGCATTAGGATACTGAACTATTGTACACCCACTATTGACAGTTGAAAAGGACTTAAAGTAATTATTCATAGGAAAAACATGAGCACTGTGGAAAATCTGGAAGATAACAAAAAATATTAAGAGGAAAATACAAATCATTTATAATTCTTTCACCAGAGATAGCCACCATTACTGATTCATTCCAGTCATTTTTCCTTGCATATTTCATATGGTTAAGATAGTTGTAGATCCTGATTTTTTGTTTAGCACTATGAAAAGCATTTCTTATTATAATAAAGATACTCCATTAGCACATTTTAATGGCTACCAAAGAACTTTTGTATGGATGCACAATAAGAATACCAAACTGTTCCCTTAGTTGTTTGTTTCCAAGTTTTCATAAAAAGCCTTAAATTTAACATCTTTGTGCCTAAAGTTGTCTAAAATTATTATTTTCGTAGTTTATATAACTTAAGTAAAATTAATGAGTTAAACCACACTTACATAACATTGAGACTTTAATACTGCTGTATTGTATTTCAGAAAAAGTGTAAATACTTGTGCTTTAGATTTTGGAAATATTCAAGATATAGTTTAGTTTGGTTGAATTTGGTGAACAATTGCTTTGGGAAAATGAGAAATGATGAATTAGTCTAAAGTGACTCCAGTTTTCTAATTTGGCAGAGTTGGTAAACTATATCATCACTAACCAAAAAAGAAAAAGACAAAAAGAAAAAACGAATATGGTGGAACAGACTTTGCAAGGAAGATAATGAGTTCTTTTTTGGACTTGCTTCATGTGAGATGCTTCTCCGGTAGAAAATCCAAGTACTCCACAGTTGGCAAATGAAAATGCAGTTTAAAATTCAGTAAAAGATATGGGAAACTCAAGGTCTAGATTAGAGAACAATTTGGCAAACAAGTGTTCATCAAAGTCATAGGAGTAAGTGGAAGAAATAAATCATTAAGAATAGAAGGGTGGGGATGAAACTCTGGGAAACACAGCTGCTTTTAAGAGATGGGTACAAGAAAAGCCAGTGAAATAGACTAAGAAGGAGTGTTCAGGAAAACCAGAAGATAGCAGTGTCACTGAAGCCAGGAGTGAGAGGTTTTTCAGAAAAAGAAAGAATGGTCTACAGTCCTGGTTCTCAACCCTGTCAGACACTGTCTCCTTTACCCTCCCAAAATGAAATTTATAGATAATATAGCCTACCTATGTACACAATTAAAAAAAAAATCAATATAATGCCCCAATTTTAATATAAAGGAAAAAAGAAAGGTATATTTTATAGAATAAGCATTTCAATCTGTAAACATGAGGACCTAACTAAATGAGATGACAGGATGAAGGAGTCACGTGATTGCTCTGATATGCAGAATTACCATGAATGAGGTGTTGCAAATGGAGACTGTTCCACATGAGCTGTATTGCAGTGTTGCTGCACATGACCAGAATTTTCAGAATGCTAAATATTCGAAGAAAACAAAGTATAGTTTTCCCTGAACTTACACTATAATTGTGTTGCTAGAAAATTCTGTGTATAAAAAATACTTAGTATTAAGTCTAAAATGGAATCAAGCTCTAGGTTCCGACAGTTATAAACAGGTCTTTCACCTGTGGTGAATGTCCACAAGGGTATTTGAAAGTCCTGTGTGACACGACAATTCTTTCTTGGTGCAGGACTGTCCACTGCATTTGTAGGACTCTTAGCATTCCCGGACCTGCCAATTACATACCAACAAGGCCCCAGTTCCAATAATCAAAAAGCTCTCCCACAGCATACCAGTGCACTCCCTGTAGAGTGACACAGTCCAAGAGAAAAGCATGGCTTACCAGTGTCAAATGCCCCTCCTTAGTCTTTAGGGTTCTTTAGTCTTTAGAGCTCAGGCTAAGCAGGACACTTAGGGGGGATAACATAATGGTGTAATAATTATGACCTCTGTAGAACTCTGTGGTTCTCCCCCTCCCCCCCAATCAGATGAGAGAGTTTTCCCACTGTTTCTACATAAATTGCTGCAATCCCTTCCTTCCTCTCTCAGCTCTACATTCCTAGGTGAATTCATTAGACACACAAATGTTGTGGGTTGCACCTAGCAATGGCTCTAATCTAGCCAGTTTCCAGCCCACTTACAAACCAAATCTGTTCCTTAAAAGCTGCTTCCAGGCTGATGCTTATAATTACCTGGTTCAAACATGTATTTTAAGCATTAAATAGAACATAATGAGAATCTTGAAGGAAACCAGTTATTTTGGGTGATTTGTGTGGCATTTATACTGATCATTTGGATGCAAAGCTTTCCACATTTCTTCCCAAAAGACCACCTATTTTAAATCATGTGACCTTGGGCAAGTCACTTAACATCTGGAGCTTCCATTTCTTCCTAATTAAAATAGTTATGAGGCATGATAAATGCAAAACCCTAAAATGCTATAAAGTTCCATAGTCCTTATGGACCATGATTGAACATAGAAGACCTTAACATAGAGTAGGAAAGGTCTTCTTATATTCAAAATAATGACAAATGCGGAAAGTTGCTTCTCAATATTTCTTCAAACTGTTATTTTAGGTATTCAAATCATGGATGCCCTTCTTACACACCTCTATTTCATTTCTTGTTTATTTTTTCCTTTCTATCTTCCCATACCCAAAGGAAATGGGCATATTTTTGGTGGATAGAAACACTATGGAAGAAAATTAAATTTAGAGCTCTGGAGGTTATGTTCTGAGTGAAAGAATAAATAATTGCAGCCGATTTTCAGGGAACTGTTTAAATGTTTTTCTCTACTCTACTTCCTTCCCCCACCTCAGTTCTATGTGAAGCCATACTGTGAATTGTAAACTCAGTATGTGTTTCTTGGCAGTGATATTTAAAAAATGGTAGATTACTCTTTGTTTGTTTTCATCAGTAAAGGATGTATATTGGCTTCCAAATGTGCTGAGGATTTGATTTAGACTTGTCATATGTTCAGGGAGACGCATGAAGGTTAAGGGTAATCAAAAAAGACATCAGAAAATATAATTCACAATATGAATGGAAAATTTGACACCCAAACTCATTCATCAATGTGAGAGTATCTTGAATTACTTGCTCAAGGCTCTATTAAATCATTCATGCAATGGATATGAAGGTGAAAGAGAGGTTATACTTTGTAAATTTTGTACAATGATAAAATTAATATTCTTTATTAATTTTCAGTTAGGAAAAACAAAAATATTAGATAATAAACACTGTTAAGCTGATTTTCCACTTAGAGTTCAACATTATTTCTCTTTGAGGGAATGTGTATGAAGTGCAATTTTAGATTTATGTTGTTATAAAATAGTTACACAGAAAATTGTGCTTAAAATAGTTGCCAAGTTTGTTCTGTGTTTTCTACAGCATATCTCACTACATGATGAACACTCTTCTCCCAACCCCGTCTGATACCCCCCACCACAAACTCAGTTTCATAATGGACTAGCAACTTTTGTTCGAATCCTTTTTTTCCTTCGTAATGCAGTAAGTAAATCGCAGTGGCTTTTGATTAATGGTTTATCCTGTCTACCAAAACACTAGATAAATTGTCACTATTTAAAATGGGCTCATTGACCTTTGGCATGTAATAGGAAAATGAGGCAACAGTCCTGTGAAAAGAGGGGTCTGGGAACTGACCAATCCCAGCAGGAGGAACGGTGCCCCCTTCCCTGGCCAGTGACATCGTGTTGCTGTTCTGTCCCTCACAGGACACAGCTGTGCTGCAGTAATTCTCTTTTAGAGTGAATTGTCTTTCTTAACTTGTGATATTAAAAATTCATGGTGATTTTCAGTTTTTCATGTACACTGTTTAGATTCACTGCAGGGTCTAAAGTCTTTATTACAGATCCTGCTTTTTGTTCATTCGACAGATCTTGAACATTGGAATTTTAAAATCACATGACCAGTTTAACTTTACTAGATGAATGAAACAAGATTAAATATGTTTAAACTTTCTGGAGAAATCAACTGACACATTGAATTTTATTTTCACAGATTGCCAGTCGAGTATTTTCCTGTATATTTGTTTTATTAAAGGCTACTTTTCTAAATCCAGGGGTGGAACTCAGAGCATTGCTCTCTCTAGATAAGTGGGCCTTTACACAAATAGTATGAAAATAACACAAGCAAGTTTTGATAGAGCCTCCCACCCTTCCAGCAAGGAGAGTCAAGTCTTAGAACTTCTAAGTGCTCCAGGAAGGCACAGCCTGTGGTCCTGGTGGAGAAATGGGAGGAAGTTCTAACAGCCATGGCTCCTTAGGAAACAGTCTGTTCCCTTAATCTGGAGAAGGGAGAGGATTTCTCTAGATGTAACCTAGGCAGGCACACAGCAGCAGCGTGTACCTGAACACGTTCTTTCCTCTGTGGGCCAGGAGTCAGCAGACTTCTTGTGAAAGACTAGATACAAATACTTTTGGCTTAGTGGTCCATGAGATCTCTGTCACAACTATTCAACTCTGCCAATGCAGCATGAATGCATCCATAGACTGTACTTAAACAAGTGGGAGTGGCGCTATGTCAGTAAAGCTGTCTTCAAAATTCCAGCAGCAGACTGGATTTGTCCACATGTAGTAAGTCGTTCACTGACCCTGGCTCTTGGTCACATCCCACCTTCTTACTTGGTTAGTTGGGTATAGCCCGGACCTTAAGCTGAGAGGAGACATTTAGGGGTCTAGTTTACATTCCATAAAGGGTGGCCAGATATTTAGAGGTTGGGCCTCCCCAAGCACTTGTGGTATCCAGGCCACTGCCTGGGACATCCCAGGAAAGTTTTAAAACACATAGCAAAGTAACAGTCATACCCTTACATTTCATGTATAACATTGGAGTCCGAACTCAAACTACAGCAGGTTGTAAAGCCAGATTGTCATATCTAAGGCCTACAGGCTTTTCTTGTGTTTGGGGATAGTCTGGTAAATGGATGGATAGAAATACTTTAACAAAATGTATGACAGCAAGCAAGAGTGATACTACAAATATTGAATAACTCTTAGAAAGGCCTAGGTACCTACCAAGAGCGACAGGCCTTAGTAATAGCCAGCCAGCAAGGCTCTACTGGCGAGCCTTCACTCGAGTTCTCAGAAGATGGTAGTGCCTGTGCACTACCTGTGTCTCTGTAAATATATACATACATGCTCGTACATAACTTTTTTTCAGAGAATATCAAAACCTCATGGGACTTGCCTTTCTTCATTACAAATCTTCATCTTCACTCTTTATTCCTGATTGAGAAAAACAGGACTTCTGCTAAGCTTCAACCCATGCCGTCCTGCCCCCTTGGCTGCCCTACTTGGTACCCTCTCCCCCCAAATCAGTCTCTCCTTTTCACAAAAAAAGCTTCCTGCCCTTTGCCTTCAAAGATATTAAATCAATAACCACTTGTTTTAATACAACATTTTCCATTTGACATGTTAGTCATTTCTTCAGAAAAGGTAGATTAGTTATTTCTTCATGCAGGCTAAGAAATTCAGCGATCACCAATCACTGCACTCTTTTTAAAGTTAATCTCTCTCTTTTTCCCCTCTGAATTCTGTTAAGTCCAGCTTTGTTGTCACTTTCCAAAAACACCTCATTACAAAATCCTATAAGTCTTAATAAATAATGAGATTGGCAAGTTAACTTATTTTACGAAGTCCTTTCAGACCTTTGGTGAATGAAAGGAGCATAGTCCCCTGTCAGTCTAAAACTACCTATATGTGTTTCTTTCTCCTTTTCAGAGTAAGTATATATATACACACACACACACACTTCTGTGATTTTATATTTCATTCAAAATTAATTAAAAATTTTAACAAATAACAAATGGAAAATGAGAAACAAACATTAGCCAGGGTGGCTGGTTGGTGGATAATTCTGGAAACTGATGATGGCAATAACATCAGGTTTATCTAGGCAAACTTAAGAGCTTACCAGACGGAAAAAAATTTTATGTGTACATCCAATAAATTTTTATTGAAAGTAAATAGGCTTCGGGGGCCTAATTGGTTCCTGCCTGTTTGTTACCATTTGGGTGTTCTAGAAGGTTAACTTTTTGTGGCAAGGTGTGTCCACTTTCAAAATCTGTCCCACTTTGTGGAAAATAGCCTTTTTTCATCCCCTTGGCATCAGTGTACCCCACTAAAGCAAGACTTTAGAAATGGGAAACAATCTAGATCACTTTGATGCTTTTTGGAGTTTGTCCTATGTTGTTTTGAGACTGGAAAAGAAAAGATGGCTGTCAACTCACAAATAGATCCCTGTCTTTTGGATGCTCTCCTATCTTTTGCTTCAGTGTCCGGGCACTTCTCTGAGACAATGGATACAACTTACGGACTCTGGATTTTCATAAAAGTTTATGTGGTATTTCTTCCTGCTCCTTTCTAGTTTTCTGTTTCCTTTTCTTTTCCAAAATAGCATACCTTTGTTATCTTTTTGGAGCTGACAGTGCCTGGAACTGATTTCTACAATTTGGAGGCCTGTGAGAGAAAGGAAATTAGAGAACAGTGATTAACTCCAGGTTTTAAAAAACAAGTTGTGTTTTGTTTTGTTTTTCTGGTGAAACCTTGAGTTTAAAAGAAAAGCTTTAAATTTGGAAGGAGGAAGAAGATAGGTATTTATTTTATTTGTTAAAATTCAGAATTTTTTGGTATACATAAAAAAGAAATTATAAAATTATTAAACTTATAAAATATTTTTCTGAAACATGTTTCTTCAATACAACATTCACTTAAGAAAGGATTTCTACATATACCTACAATTCATCCATCCTAATGCATTTAATTTACTCATATGAAACAGACGTCATGCCAGGACCTATCATAGGCTGAGAGATGTCAAAATAAATCTGCTGTAATTTCTAATTTAAAGTAGTTTAAAATCTAATAGTTGAGGTGAATCATACTATATCTTCAAGTCAATGTGATACAAGATGGTAAGTGGCATAGGTTGGTGGATAAATTTCATGTAAGATCAGGGACAATATCTTAGAGAAAGTGGTACTTACTTTAATTCTTGGTTTATACATCATCTCATTTTTCTCTCAACAATGTGTACAATTTTCTTCTTTGGTAAAATGTTCAAATCTTTAGTAACATTTTTCGTAAAATGTTCACATTTTTAAAAGTCAGTTGTTTTATTATATTGAATTTTGAAAGTTCTTTAAATATTCTGGATACAGTGCATTATCAGATATATGATTTGCAAATATTTTCTTGCAGTATGTGATTTATCTTTTATTCTTTTAACATTGTCTTTGATGAGCAGATTTTAAATACATTTTATAAATGTTTTATTTTATGGATCATGCTTTTTGTGTCCTATCTTTGAAATCTTCACCTAACACGAGGTCACAAAGATTTCCTCCTATGCTTTCTTCTACAAGTTTTAAAAGGTTTTAGGTTTTACATTTAGGTCTGTGATCCATTTTGAGTTAATTTTTGTGTATGGTATGAGATATGGATGGAAGGGTTTTGTTTGTTTGTTTGTTTGTTTTGGGGGGCTTTTTTTTTGCATATGGAACATCAGTTGTTCCTACACTATTTATTGAAAAGATTATTCTTTTCTCACTGAATTGCCTTTGCACCTTTGTTGCAAACCAGTTTACAACATATATGTGGATATATTTTGGGGCTCTATTCTGTTGCATTGATCTGTGTGTCTATTTGGTGGCAATACTATATTTCTACTGTAGCTTTATAATGTCTTGAATTAAGTAATATAAGTGTTCTGATTTTCTTTTTCTTTCACTCGTGTTTTGGCTGTTCTATGTTCTTTGTATTTCCATATGAACTTTAGAAAACTTGGTAGAAATTTGATTAGGACTACATTAAATCGATAGATTAATATGGGGAAATTGACATTTTAAAGTATTGACTCTTCCAATCTAGGAACATGTTATATCTCTCCATTTATTTAGGTCTTTAATTTCTCTCAACATGTTTGTAGTTTTCAGTATATAAGTCTTGACCATCTTTTCTCAGATTTATTCTCCTAAATAGGTCACATTTTTAATGCTATTGTGAATGATATTGTTTTTAAAAGTTGATTTCTAATTGCCTACTATTAGTATATAGAAATATAATATAGAAATATAACTTTTTTGTATATTGATATTTTATATATTGATCTTTGTCTTGTAACCTTGTCTTATTTATTAGTTTTAGTAGCTTTTTTTTCCTATATAATATAGAATTTTCTACATAGATGATCATAGTATCTGCATGTAAAGATAGTTTACTTCTTTCTTTTCAATCTGGATGCCTTTTCTGTCTTTTTCTTGTCTGATTGCACTGGTTAGAATCTCCAGGACAATCTTAAAAAAAAGTGGTGAGAGCAATTATCGAAGTCTTATTCTTGATTTTAGGGGGAAAGCATTCAGCCTTTCACCATTAAATATGATATCAGCTGTTTTTCCTAGATGCCCTTTACAAGTTGAGGTAGTTTTCTTCTATTCCTTCTATTCCTTCTATTCCAAAACTCTATTTGCTAAGAGTTTTGTGATTTTTTTTTGTTGTTGTTGTTGTTTTTCAGGAATGGATGCTGGGTTTTGTCAAATAGTTTTTCTACATCTGTTGTGATGATCATGCAGTTTTTATTTCTCACTGTTAATATAATGACTTAAATGATGATGACTAAATATGATGAATTAAATGAATTAATAATTTTTAAATGTTAGATTATCCTTGATGTTCCACGATGAACCCACTTGGTCATGATGTATTCTTTTTATATATTCTTGGATTTAATTTGCTAAAATTTGTTACAAATTTCGGCATTTACGTATGTGGGGAACATTGGTCTATGATTTTATTTTCTTATGGTACCTATCTCATTCTGGTATTTCAATAATTCTGGTCTCATAGAATAAATTAGTAAATGTTTCCACCCCTTTAATTTTATGGAAAAGTTTGTGTAGAATGGTATTTTTTCTTCTTTAAATGTTTGGTGGAATTCTGTGGTGAAGCCATCTGGGTTGGGAATATTCTTTGTAGGAAGGTGTTTAACTACAAATTCAATATCTTTCGTAGATGTAGGACTACTCAGGTTATCTATTTCTTATTCGGAGAGCTTTGGTAAGTTGTATCTTACAAGAAATTTGTCCTTTAGATCTAAGTTGTTGAAGTTATTGGCTTAAAGTTGCGTATATTCATATATTTTAATATCTATAAAATGTGTAGTAATGTAACCTCTTTCATTCCTGATACTGTTAAATTGTGTCTTTTCTCTTTTTTCCCCTAATCTGTCTGGATAGAGGTTTATTAATTGTATGGAACAAGAATTTGGTTTCATTGATTCGCTCTATTATTTTTCTGTTTTCTATTTTATTGTATTTAGTTTTGATATTTGTTATTTTCTATTTTATTCTTACTCTGGGTTTAACTTGTTCCTTGATTTGTTTATTAATTCTATCATCTGTGTCATTGCTAGTTCTGTTTATATTGATTGAGTTTTCTCCTCATTACAGGTCATTTCTCCTGCTTCTCTGCTTGCCTGTAATTTTTTATTTGAATTAATGTTGTGAATTTAATCTTCTTGGAGCTGGATATTTTTATATTTCTACACATATTTCTGTTATTTTTTTCCCCTGGGACTTGAAAACTATTTCATTTTGTTGTGTCTTGCTTTTAAGATTTGTTGAGTGGGATGAGAGTAGCAGTTAATCTAAAGAAGATTTTCCCTATTCTAAGGTAAAACGCTGCTGAGTACTCTTTTTAGATTCCTGTAAATCATGAGCTTTTTCACTTTGGTTGGTGGGAACTATTTCTGGCTTTCTGTGATTACTGGGTATACTTTTCTCTAATCCTTCTGGTGATTTTCCCCTGGCCAAATAAATGGTATTTCCATTAATGAGTTTGCTGATCGATACTAAGCTGAAGACTTGAGGAGGATCCTCTGGGGATCTCCACAATTTTCTCTCTTTGGAGATCTCTCATCTCAATTACTTTTCTCTGTGAGCTCCATTGCATCCTTGAGTTCCAATGCTATCTGCTAAACTCAGAGAGAACAGCAGGCTCAGCTGGGTTCCCTGTCCCTGCACCACAGCCTGGAAGTTCTCTCTAGTTGGAGCTATTGTGGGACTCAGTTTGTTTGCTTTCTGTCTCTCAAGGGTCACTGTTTTTAATTTCTTGATAATTATTTAATATATTACATATGTTTTGTTTTGTTTTTTCTTTTTTGTTTCAAGGCAGGAAGTAAGGCTGATTCCTGTTACTTCATCTTGGCTGAAAGTTGACATATTTATTAGGCCACCTGACATCCTCCTATTGGTTCAGAGAGGCTCTCTTTATTATTATTTTTCACTCTCTTTTCTCAGCTTCGGATTGTGCTGTTTCTACTGATGTGTCTACTGATTTACTGATAATTTTTCTCCAGTATCTAATCTGTTGTTAATTTCACCTAGTGAACGTTTTATTTTAGATATTGTATTTTTATGTATAGAAAGTTTATTTTTTATATCTTATATTTCTTTCTTTTTTATGTTCATGTTTTATTTTAAGCCCTTAATGTATTTTCAATATTTTTTTATTATAGCTGTTTTAACGTTATTTTTCTGCTAATTTCATCATCTCTGTGACATTCTAATAATTGACTTTCCTTTCGTTATGAGTCATTTTTTTTCTCTTCATAAATCTATTAATTTTCACTGGATACTTGAACTTGTGAGTTTTAGATTGTGGATTGGTATATTTTGTTGTATTTATTGTATTTTTTTAAAGCGTGTACAGATTTGTTTTGGCAAACAGTTATTTGTGGATTTTTATGGGGGTGAGTGTATTCTAAGTAGCCTCTAGCTAGGGTAAATTCAGCCTTACTAGTAAGGTCTGAGACTTCTAAGTTTTCTACTGCATGCTCTGTGTATTCAACTACTCTTCAGCTGGTGCGAAGTCTATTATTCTGTCATGGTTAAAAGCAGAAGTTCACCTGATATGTTTTCACTATACACACTACTATGCATATAAACATTCCTGGCCCTTTGTGAACTCTGGGTAATTTTTGGATTATAGCTCTTTGGTTCTAGTCCCAGGATTTAATTTTTACCTGTTCTCGTGAAGGTTCAACTTATATAGTCTTGATAGCTGTTCAACCAAAGGGACTGCATGCCAATTCTTGGAGTAGTTCTACTTCATAGATCCTGCCTTTCTGGCACTCTGATCAACAAATTCTAGCTGACTCTGCCTTCCTGAACTTTCAACGGCTCCCTCACCTCAGTGAGATGGCTGGGTTCTGTTCAGGATTCTGGGTTCTTTTCCTATTTTACTGTATTCTGGAAATTGCCGCCAAGTAGGTCAAAGACTCATCTCATTTGTTTCCTTTCTTTGTGGCATCACAGTCATGCACTGACTATTGTTAAATTTAAAAACAGTTGTTTCCTCTATTTGTCTAGTTTTCTAGTTGTTTGCAGTAGGAGGGTGATTCTGAACCCTATTGCTCTCATGGTTGGAAACAGAAGCTCACTTGATGAATTTTTAGTTACACATCTTAGTGCATGAATATATGCAGTATTTGTTTTAGTTCCTTTTGCTCTTATTAGAATGAAAGCTTAATGAGGGCTGGGCCCTTTGTTTATTATTGTATCTATATTCTCTTGAATAGTGTCTGCTACCTTGAACCTCATACCCAGGATTAGTGGATACTCAGTAAATATTTGTTAAATTATTTATCATTATCATCACCATATTGTAGTCAGTAAGTTTCTTTAGAAATACATTTTTATTCTTTGCACATGTTTCTTAATCTACCTTCACCTCTAAATCACCTTCAGATTAAATTCTTAGTTGTAGATGCTTTGCAGAAATCTAGTTTTCTCTTTTCTGCTATGAAGCCAAAATTTTGGCTGATTGTTGAGAAAGTTGGAGCTGCATAGAGGAAGTATTTGAGTTAAATGGCCTATGTCTTCATGTGAATTCTAAGGCATTTACATACAAGTTATTTTATATCTTTCATGGAGATGCTAATAAGTGTATTGATAGAAGCATGCTAAAAAATTCCATCAGCCCACATTGAGAGGAATGCAGAATAGGTTTGAGGAGTTCTTTTCTTCAGGAGAGGCCACCTAGAATGGATCTTAAGTTAAGTAAGGCGTGGGAGGGAAAATTCCAAGCATAGAGAAAGCATGAGCAAAGGCACCCTGTCCTTCATCTGTAGGATGTGTGGTTGAGGAACTATGTGCCGTAGTCTTGAAATCTCATTGCAACATCCAGATAGAGATGTCTAGCTGGCTATTGGATGAGTCTGAGTGAAGGAATTGTTAAGAAGGGAGTTAACGACCAGCACGTAGATTGAAGCTAAACTCTGACATAGGCAGAGCTTTTGGGGGGAGTCTATATAAGAATGTAGAGTATGAAGACCTGTGTGCTAAAGGTAGAATCTTGAGAGAGACATCAATGTATAAAGATTGGTGAGTAAAGAGGATTGAGAACATAGACAAATAAGGACTGGACAGGTAGGTTTAATGAGAATCAGGAGAGAGTAATCTCTCGCTAGGAGACAGAATTGTGTTTCTCAAAGTCAGATTCACAAAAGTGGTACCAGAATTAGTTAGGGTAGGCCTGGGGGTGGTGCTCATAAGATTTGGCCTCTCCCCAAATCTTCTGAATTGAAATGTCTCTGAGTAGGACCCAAATATATGCATTTTATTAAAGTTCTCTAAGAAATTTTCAGCAAAATAAAATTACTGGAGAAGGAAAATGCATCAACTCAGTCAAATATAAAAGAAAGTACTAGTCCAATTGGACTGTAAAAGTATCCGCAGTGTCTGCCCATTCAAAGGCTATCCCTGGATCCTGAATCTTCTTGCTGTTGCAACTAGAGTCACCTTTTGCCAATTTTTTCCCAAATTTATTAATATGTTTACAAAATAAATACTGAATGGATGCGTACATCCTCTTAAAATAAAAGATTCTGAATATTACTAATAACTAATTAGGTACATGAGAGAGCAAACAAGCTTGGGGGAAGGAGAGAGAGGAGCAAGAACTATTTCTGAACCAGCATTGAATTTGCTGATTACCATACATTCACTCTTCAAAGGTAGAAATGGACGTAGCCTCCATTGCTTTGGAAAGTCGATTTGGTTCATTTAGTAAACATTTTCTAAGGGTTTGCTATGTAGTGGTGCCTTAATTTGTGCCTATTAATATTCTTCCTACAGCGTTTACCTAAACTCTTCCAACAGAGTTTACCTATCTGTGTTTATTATGTTCAGCAGTACAGAGGTGTATAGGAGAGGCTCAGGAAGCTTACACTTACTATTCTGGAGTTTTTAATACTACAGATAATATGTTTTTCTATTACAATGAATTTATTTGTATGCCTTCTTTTGAGAAATACATAGTGCTTTTTTCTTTTTTTCTTTCTTTGTTTTTAATTTAGGATAGTAAAACCAGCAAATCTTTTGTGAAAGAGCATATTCCTCACAAGGTTACTCAAATAGCCATAACTAATATTCACAACCTTTCCCATAATTATTAATTTTTCATTAATGAATTGGTATAAATCCATATTTACTGAACATTTTTTGTTAAATATATGATTTTAAAAGTTGGGCTGGAGACTGAGATTTTCCTAGAATAATTTTATAATGGAAATAGGAAACTGACTCATTTAGGAGAATTCAGAGTCAGTGTATGTAGCTGTGTAGGTTGTTTATTCAGTAAGAATGCCAAGGGGGTAAATGGAGATTCAAACTTGCTCCTTTAACCAAACCCCATTTTCCCTGAGAGGATAGCCTTTATCGAATTCATACAAAAGTGCTATGTTGGCTAGCAGGAACCCTAGTAGAATTTCATTTTACAACTTTACTTGAAATGCAAATATTCTGTTAAACAGAATCTGGGTAATTTTTGCTTTAAAGAAGGAGCTTTTGCATGGGAAATGAAAGCAAAAATGGAAACTCTCTTGCCCATTCATCAAAAATTTAAAAGCCAAAGTATTAAGTGGCAGCTTTTTTCAATAAATAAAAATAAATACAATGAAATGCGAGATTTAACTTCTTTGCATTGTTTGTATTTTTTAAAAAAATGGTTGAAAGCTCAACAGATTTGCTCACAACAGAGCCTGTTCAAGAAATTACTGGTTATCATAATTAATCCCAGCTAGTGATAAATAAAGAAGATAATATCACTGGCAAGTGAATGGACAGGAAGCCTTAGAAGAAGGAAAATTTCCTCCTTGGGTTACTCCTCTTAGAAAGAAAAAGCTTCACCTGACTAAGATGATAGGAAAGAAGTCACTTTCCATTCCCTATGGCATAAACTATTGGTCAAGATTTATAGTTGCCTATTTGCCCTCAGAGATTAGATTCTGAGCTACTAAAGCCATTTATCTCAACTCTGGTGGGGCTTCAGAGATATTGACAACAAGAGCCCCCACCACGTGAAGTGTCAGCCTGTATGAAATTAGTTATTTGATTCTCTTTTGATGGAACATATACCTCTTGTCTTTCCAGAGTTCACATTTAACATGGGTATTCACATTATTGCTCTGTACCTTTCTTCATCATCCATTGAGAGGGAAGTTGAGGACCCTAATTCCTACAGTTGTTCTTATGGCATTTTTGGAGTGTGAAATGCTCTGAGTGCTGGCTCTTACGTCTTGCACAAGAAATGTATCTGATCATGAGCAGTGTTCTGAGTTAATTGTAGAGGGTGAGGATTAATTTAAAATGCCTTCAATTGGATTATTGTTGTTATTATCAATAGCAAACAACAACAAAAATATGAATTTAGTATTTATTGTTTTATTTTAAACTGACTGTGATACTTGGAAAATGTCTCTATATGCCACAAGGAAAGCTGAGTAAAATGGAAGTCTTAGCTTCTACTTCCTCGAGTGGTTTTAAAATAGAAGACATGAATTATTGATACTATTTCAAGAAACTAACACATATTAATATGCCAACCAATAGATAAATAAAAAATATGCTAATGTAGTCCTCTTAGATCAGATATATAGCAGTTGGTTTTAAACGTGTGATATCTGTGTATATTTTATATACTAGTATTTATATAGCCAGTGTATTAAGTCTTCTACACTTGCCAATTTTATTAGTTTGCGTTCAGATTTTTAGAAAGCTTTGTATTTTTTAAAAATCTATGGGATATTTTTGCATATAGCTATCTTTGTTATTTAATAAAAACTCAGTCTAATGACATAATTTGCAACATATTTTATAATAAAAATATAATCTACTTGATAATATAATTTAGCATATCCTTTTCAGAAGTACATTAAGGAAAAAAAGGATAATCTCTAATGTAAAATTATGAAACTTTATGTATTTATTTATTTGGTGAGTGACTAAAGAATATAAAGTATATATGGATCAGGAGACTGGTGATCGGGGGAAAAGAGCATGGGATTGGGCATCAGGAGACCAAGTTTGTAGTTCTCAATAATTAGCTGTATGATCTTGAATGAGTTACTTGACCTCTCTGAGCTTCATTTTTCTTATCTGTAAAATGCAGCGATTTGTTTAGGCATTTCTCAAATTCCCTTTCAGCTCTCTAATTCTAGGATCCTCTGTTTCATTGGAAACCCTAGTAATGGCTTTCCAATTTAAAGTTGTTTGTATGGAAATTAGGAAGCAGCCATCTTAAACTTAGCCAATGAAAACATAAAGCACAAGATGGTCAGAGGAGTAGTAGACTGGTAGTAGACTGGTAGTATCACTTTGTGAGGGGTGTAAATGTCTAATCATTACGTTGTTTTGTACACCTGAAACTAATAATAAAAAAAGGAAACTAATAGTAAAAAATTGCTTAAGTGGACCCTATAGAATTAAAACCATCATGAAGTGAGTCTGAGTGTGGAAAAATTACATTGTAAAAGAAGAAAAATTAAAGGATGTTAATAATTATTCATTCAAATGTCCAACTCATTCTTACCAGAATTTAATAAATTGGATTTGTACTTTACTTTAGATTTTATACTGAAAAATTTACAGCTAACTGATGCCAGTGCTCCATGAGGAAGAAGGCCAGCTCCACTCAAGGACTGGATAGACCACAGAGCTCTTTAAGGTTCACCTATGTGAGTAGGACCATGTAGGACGCCAGGCAGAGAGAGACTGCCTGATAGTCTCTTTGATCTTGTTTGGAATTTGGCCAGCTACCAGGGGTGCCAAAAAAATGTATACACATTTTAGGAGATGTTATCTATGTATTACTTTTAGAAGTTGAATTGAATTACGGTAGCAATGTGTAGTATGAAATTTGCTCAAAATATGGCGTTAATCAAATGAAGGCTAGCATCACCAGGCTACAGGCAGGACAGTCAAAGAAAATGGCGGAATTACGGTTGTTGTTCGAGGAATGCGAGACCATTTTGAAGTGGTATTTGAAATTCAAGAATGTTGTGGAAGTACAATGACAATGGAGGCGTGAGTATGCACCAGAACCTCCAATACGCCTAACAAATGCACACATTAGTGATAAATTTGAGACGCATGGTTCTGTGTGTGACGTGCGCAAGGGAAGATCTGGAGGCCTTGCACAGCAACAAGTCCTGCTTCTTCTGCTGTGATGTTGGAATGGTTTGCACGCTCATCACAGAACTCTACCAAACAGTGTTCGCCATAATCAGAAGTGTCTGGATGCTGATAGTAATGACTCTGAGCACCTCCTGTAATTGCAGAAGTCAAATGTGACTTGTATTCATCTTTTGTTATAGGTATATATTGAGTATTACAATTTTAATACAGTTTTTCCCCTCTTAAAATGTGTATACACTTTTTTTGGCACCCTCTGTATTACTGAGTGTTTTGGAGCTGAAGAGGAACAACAGAGAAAAGAAATTTTAAAACGGTGCAAGGATGCAGTAGAATAGAGTTTTCACAGTTTGTGGCTGAACATTAGTGATTGGGTAATAATGACAGTATATGGAGAACAAAGAAGTGGAGGAAACAAACAGGGTACATGGTTGCATTCCAACAAATCATCACAGCCCCAGAGAGGCAGGTAGAGAGCTGGAAAACCAAGGCAGAACCTCAGATGACACCAGAATGGAAGACTCATCTGCTTAATTACTTTGAAAGTCATGAGTAATGGTACCAGCCACAGCAGGCCCCTCAAAACCACATAATAAAAATATGCACTGCAATTCGGTACTAAAATATAGAGAATATGTAACTTTTGAAATAAAAAGACAATCTTTTAAAAATTATTTATCCAGATTATATGGAGAAGAGTAGTTTCAGAAGCACAAAACATAGATCACCGAGACTCTCATAGTAACGTATGTCTCTAAATAGATAAAGGATAGAATTCTATTAAAGAGTAAGAGTAAACTGCTTTTTCCTCATATTTCGTTTTACAGATTCTTTCCTGGGCATCTCCTAATTGAATGAAAAATAATGAGCCTCCAAGAAATGATTAGGTGTCACCAAACTAGTTTTCCACTCGTAATTTTAATTGTGTCTTTGAGGATAATGCAGTGAGTCACTTGTAGGACTGACTGAGCTTCACCCAATCAGGATATACATCAAGCTTATACACTACATATTAGTTTTAAAACAGACAGAACATAAAGTGCTCACACTTGCTTATTTCCTTTGCCTGCAAAGCAGATATTTTAGCCTATCATTTGTTTAGATGATTATTAGTTTAATATTAGTTAAGACGATATTTCTCATCTGTAATTGTTATCCTTTGCTCAAAGAAGCCAGTAGCCATTCATGGAAGAATCTTTCAATCTTGCTAAACCCGTGGCTCTTTTTGAAAATTTGATTCTTTTTTTGCTTTCTCCTAAGTTACTTGAAATCCCAAAGCACTTTTTAAAACTAGACTTTATTTTTTAGAAAAGTTTTAGGTTCACAGTAGAATTGAAAGGAATTTCTGGATATTTCCCATGTACCCTGTGCCCCACATTTGCACAGCCTCCCCCATTGTCAACATCCCCACAGAGCAGTACGTTTGTTACAATTGATAAACCTACTCTGATACATCATTATCATCCCATGTCCATAGTTTATACTACAGTTCACTCTTGGTGTTGTACATTCTATGGATTTGGACAAATACATAATGACATATATCAAACAGAAGAGTTTCACTGCCCTAAAATTTCTCTGTGCTCTTCCTGTTAAATCCTTCCTCTCCTCTCCCACCACTCTTTCCAATCCCTCATTTTTCACTGTCTCTATAGTTTTGCCTTTTCCAGAATGTCATATAGTTGGAATCGTATAGTATGTAATCTTTTCAGGTTGGCTTCTTTCACTTAGTAATATGCATTTAAGTTTCCTCCATGCCGTTTCATGGCCTGATAGCTCATTTCTTTTTAGTGCTGAATAATATTCCATTGTCTGTATGTACCACAGTTTATTTATCCATTCACCGAAGGACATCTTGCTTGCTTCCAAGTTTTGGCAGTTATGACTAAAGCTGCTTTAAACATTGTGTGCAGGTGTTTGCATGAACCTAAGTATTCACCTGCTTTGGATAAATACCAAGGAGAGTGATTGCTGAATTGTATGGTAAGGGTATGTTTAGTTTTGTGAGAAACTGCCCAACTGTCTTCCACAGTGGCTGTACCGCTCTGCATTCCCACCAGCACTGAATGAGAGTTCCTGTTGCTCCACATCCTCACCACTGTTTGGTGTTGTCAGTGTCAAAGCACTTTTAATTATCAAAATCTTAAAAAAAAAAAAAAAGTAATTATTTTCTGATACTATAGTTTGATTCATGTATAATTCACATAACATAAAATCAACCCTTTTTTTTTAAAAAAAGATTTTTTATTGGGAAGGGGTATAGGACTTTAT
This sequence comes from Rhinolophus sinicus, assembly GCF_036562045.2. Classification (NCBI taxonomy): domain Eukaryota; kingdom Metazoa; phylum Chordata; class Mammalia; order Chiroptera; family Rhinolophidae; genus Rhinolophus; species Rhinolophus sinicus. Next base: position 48,680,171 of record NC_133758.1, read on the forward strand.
TGGGGAACAGCGTGTACTTCCAGGACTTTTTTCCAAGTCAAGTTGTTGTCCTTTCAATCTTAGTTGTGGAGGGCACAGCTCAGCTCCAGGTTCAGTTGCCGTTGCTAGTTGCAGGGGGCGCAGCCCACCATCCCTTGTGGGAGTCGAACCGGCAACCTTGTGGTTGAGAGGATGCGCTCCAACCAACTGAGCCATCCGGGAGCTCAGCGGCAGCTCAGCTCAAGGTGCTGTGTTCAATCTTAGTTGCAGGGGGTGCTGCCCACCATCCCTTGCGGGACTCGAGGAATTGAACTGGCAACCTTGTGGTTGATAGCCCGTGCTCCAACCAACTGAGCCATCTGGATGCAGCTCAGCTCAAGGTACCGTGTTCAATCTTAGTTGCGGGGGCGGAGCCCACCATCCCTTGCAGGACTCAAGGAATTGAACTGGCAACCTTGTGGTTGAGAGCCCGCTGGCCCATGTGGGAATCGAACCGGCAGCCTTCGGAGTTAGGAGCACGGAGCTCTAACCGCCTGAGCCACCAGGCCAGCCCCCAAATCAACCCTTTTAAAGTGTACAATGCAGTGGTTATTAGTATCTTCACAAAGTTGTGATACCATCACCATCAATTCCAGAACATGTTCGTCTCCAAAAAGAAAGTCCAAAACCATTAGCCGTCACTCTCCATTTCCCCCTCCCATCATATAACTGATGTATTTTGATTATGTGATAACTATACAAACATTGATTATGTTTAATGGCCTTTACTTTGGTAGATCAGCAGACAGAACATAGCATAGATGCTTTGAGTGAAGCATGTGAAGTTGCTTTGCTTTCGTAGCTAGAAGTACAGAAAAACATGTCCTCCCCTGACTCCCAGGAAAAGATTCTGTCATTCTCTCTTACGAAAGATCGCCTTGCCTCATTTGAGCCTCCTTTGTAAATCACTGGGGTTGGGTGTGTAATCGTTTGAAGTTGTTCTTTCCTCCACTGTCACTTTCCCCATTCCTAGCACAATGCTTTTACTCAGAGATGATACATAGATGCATAAGAATTTAATTGCTGATGTGAACTTCAATTGGTTAGAAAAAATTTCAGCTTTCAAAACCATTTAGAATATTCCTTGTTAACTGAAATTTGTTTACTGTTTTAAGTGTTCCCCTAATCTACAAATACATTTTTCTGTATCCTTTATGCCAACAGAGAGGTTCAGGCACACCTGTTTACCTTTTGATGGAATAGCTTCATCATCTTTCTCCTTGTTCCTGAAGAGGGGTGAGGCAGGCCAGTAAAGGAACAGAAAAGTGGAACTGCAGGTTGAGACTGAGAGGATGGCAGAATGGTATTGAAAGACAGAGTCGGGGAGCCTGAGAAAGAAGGTGGGACCCTCCTCTCTGTTCTGGCTCCTATTGCTCTGAGACTATAGCTTCCTTTTATCACCATTGCCTTTCAAGTGCTTTTTGCAAGATATCCAAGTTGAGCTTGTTTATATACATGTTACAATCCAAAGATTATTGAGAAGCCAGAGCATAAAAACAAGAGATTTGTCCTCTTACTTTATCTGAATGGCCTCCTGAGGGAGCTAAGAGGGCAAACAGCTGCATTACTGGGACTGTGCCCAGGGTCTGTTCCAGAGAGCGTGCGATTTGTCTTGCAAGAGCCCTGCTGTAAACCCATTGTGGTCCAGTACCCAGGACCTTTCCTCCAAATGGCCATGCTGTGCTGGCACCAATGACAATGAGGAATTAAGTCCTTCTCTCCTTTCAGAAAGAGAAGGGGAAATCTTTGATTTTAGACATATTCATCATGAAACTCTTCAAATATGTTTGATTTGACAACCATGTTAATATGTTCCCTGTATATTTAGGCAGAGATGTTGTCATGCAGGGTGGCATGCGGGGTCTCAGCTCCTGCTCCCCACATAAGAATGCAGGACATGGTGAGGCCAAAAAGGAACACCCACGGAGCCATAGATAGGGGAGTCACACCACTAGATTCTCGCTGGCGGCTGGGTTGGAGACACAGGAGGCAGGAGCCACACTATCCACAACTACTTCTCTCTGCCAACCAACCTCACTTGCTATCTGCAGTCCACCGTGCTAACTGCAATCCGCTCTTGCTAGCTCAGCCACCATCTTCTTGCTAGCCCCCATTTTGCTGCTAGCATAGCCACAGCAGTTATATTAGTGGCCAGTGGCTCACTGGTTACAGCTGACGGCCAACTAGCCACAGCTGATGGCCATCCAATCACAGTTGATGGCCATTTACTACCTGAGCCATCACCTTTCCACGTGAGGCCGAGAGCCTGGAAACTGCACTCCTGGCTCTGTCCCCACAGATGTCTTCAGCAGGAATGAAGTTTAACTCCATAGTATAGTGATCAGGACCAGAATAAGACATGGAGTTGGGCTAATAATTTGGGAGCCTTTAAAATTGAAAATCATTACATTAGACTCAGCTTTCCTTTTCGGAGGCAGGTTATTGACTATATATTCTTCCTTGAATATTCCTCTTAGTGGGGGTGGAGAGGGTGTCTTATTTCACCCCACCCCAAATTACCTATTAAAATATTTCTTCTAATTATTTCAGTTAGGAATGATTTTGAGTGCAAGTAACAACAACAGCAAAGATTAGAGTAGTTTTGAAAAATGGAAGTTTATTTTTCTCACATTTCTGGAAGTCCAGAGATAAGCAGCATTTGAATTTATTTCTGAGACTCAAGGCTGATAACTGCCAATTTTGTTAGCTTTTCTCTCATGGTTGCAAGATGGCTGCTGAAGCACCAGGCATCATGTCCACATTTCAGTAAAGAAGAAGGAGGATGAGAAAGGAATAGCACCTATATGAGGAAGAAAAAAGATTTCACTGAAACCATGGAGAGCAATTTTTCTTACATGGCTTTGACCAGAATTGTATCAGATGGCCACTTTTTGACTAAGAGACTAAGGGAAATGAACCTTGAGAATGAGGTTGCGTTAGAGAGTCACTAGAAATGTAATGAGATAAACAAAACTGATCCAGTTTTGTTTATCTCATTACATTTCTAATGATATTTTAGTGCCTCTGTGATATTCTAGCATCCATTATAGCCTGGTTCTAAATCTAGCTATGAGCATACTAACAAATTAGTTAAATTATAGTAATAATTTAACACATGGGCTTACTATATGCCATGCATTTTATGTATATTAACTCACTTAATCCTTATAATAACCCCACAAAGCATATATGATTAATATTACTATTTTATAGATTTGGAAATGGAGACACAGAGGTTCAATAGCTTGCTCAAGGTCATAGATCTAGGAAGTGGCAGAACCCACGTTTAAACCTAGGCTAGCTGGCTTCGGAGTTTTCCCCCTAAATCAGTATATTGTATTCTTTCTCTGATTTAAAAATATGTATAGCTATAAGCAGATATACAAATACCTGAGGGGACTTTTAAAATTATGAAAGATTACTATAGGGAGGGCATTTGGACAGGATTGAAAAGGTTTGAATTCATATCCTGGTTCCCCTGACACTAGCATTCATTCAACAAATATTTCTGAGTTCCTATTTGCCAGATACTGTGTAAATAAGACAGACATGGTTCCTCTATATTTGAGTGGGGAAAGTAGTTACAAAAACATCGAAGTAATTGAATAAATGAATTGTATATTGTTGATGAATGAGAAGAAGGACATGCAGAAAGCTGAGATGGTAGATAACTGGAGGAATGTTATGTTAGGGTGGCCAGGAAAAGAATTCCCGGAGGAGGTGACATTTAAGTTGGAAGCTGAATGACAAGAAGCATCTTGCCATGGAAATAGGAGAATGTTCCAGGCAGAAAAATACAGTAAGAAAAAATTTCTTAAGCAAAGGAAGAGCTTGGCATTTTGGAAATAGAGAAAAGATTAGCATGCCTACTTCTAATGCCAGGGAGAATAATATAAGGTAAGACTGGAGAAGTTCCAAGATAGAACATAGTGGGCCATGAAGTCATAGTAAAGACTTTGCATTTTATTGTAATTGCAATGGGAAGTTATGTGTCTCCACTTTAGTGTGGATAACTGTTTCCTTCATTGTATAATGAGATGTATAATACTTGCTTTGCCTGCTTCATGTGGTTAATGTAAGTATCAAATTATGTAATGTGTATGATAGTAACTTGTAATATGTGAAATTCTCTATAAAATAAGAGATAATAAAGATGCATAGAGTAAGTATTTCTTAGCAAGAAGTATGTCTTTTAAAAATGTTCTTTGGAAAATACTCAGAACAATTGAATTTCTGGTTAGACAGATCAAGTGGTGCATAAGCAAATTCAATGTTAAAAAAAATTCCTGTGTTGACAGTGTTCTGTGGGAGTTCCACTTCCAGTTAAGACATAGACTAGGATGTGGTAGACTAGCTTTTTAACAACTAGAGAAAAAAGGGTAAATGTTAAAATCATGTATTAAAAAAAAAAAAAAAAACTTTATTGGAAAGCTGTGGACACAAAGAAGTCTAAAGGAGCTAAATTCCAAGGATGGGAGAGCTCTTCTTAGGTGAGCAGAGTTGGATGGTCATTTCCCTCCATGGGAATGTATTTGTCCCTGAGTCTGTGCACTGCTGGGCAGAAGGTCCCACCTGCATAGGCAGAGGGATTCTACTGGAGTGAGGAGGCACCAGTGGAGCAGTTAATGACTGCCTGCACTGACTCAACAGATTGCAATTTGTAGAAGTGCCAAATGCAGAGCTAGTTCTCCACACCAGAAAGTTCTCCCCTTTGGGATTTTTGCTGAGAGCCCAGCAACACAAGAGCCTGGGGACAGAGCTCTAAAGCAGAGAGAGATTTCTGTAGTCCTGTGGTGTTTATCCCAAAGCCCTACTAGAGGGAGGGGCCCATGATACACACAAGACCGATCTCCTTGAAGCATTTGAAACTGGAGGTGACCTAAAACTTTTTAAAGTTGCAGCCCAGCCCAGACACAGCTCACCTCCTGACTAGATTGAAATAATCTGTGTATCACTTCAACTACCAGACAGAGGAAAAGGCTTGCCCTTCTGGGGAAATTATTATGTACTCCAGTTTTCTAGAGTTCTTTTAAAAACAATGCCATACATCAAAAAGTTACGAGATTTGTAAAGGAAAAGGAAATTGTGACCAATGAACAATTGACTGTTTTTCTATCAATATTAGCAGACACACTGATGGCACAGATGTTGGCATTAAGAGATAAGAACTTTCAAATAACAATCATAAATATGTTAAAGAAATTGGAGGAAAAAATGGATAAAAAGATGAATAATGTCAACATAGAACTAGAATCTCTGAAAAGAATTAATTTGACATTCTTGATTATGAAAAAACACAATATAGGAAATGAAGCATTCATTGGATAAACTTAACAGCAGACTGGACACAGAGATGAAAGGAAAAGTGAACCAGAAGACAGAGCAATAGAAAATCTCTAAACTGAAGCACAGAAAAAGAGGGGCGAAAAAAGCAAAGCAGATTATGAAGGACATTTGGGACAATATAAAATGGCCCAACAGTCATGTTACTGGAGCTCCAGAGGAAGAGGAGAGAGAGAATGGGATGAAAGAAATATTTCAAGAGAAAATGGATAAGAATATATTAAAATTGATTAAAGATTCTAGAAGCTTAGTAAAGATCAAGCAGAATAAGTACAAAGAAAACCACAATCAAGGCATATCATAATTAAACTGCTAAAAATAAAAGTTAAAGAGAAAATAAAAGCAGCTAGAGAAAAAAGCCATATTTAGAAGAACATGAATAGAAATTGTAATTGACTTCTCATCAGAATCTACAGTACAGAAGACAATAGAATGACATCTGTAAAAGGGTTTTAAAAACAACAAAGCTGTCAGCCTAAATTTCTATGACCACTGAACATATTCATTAAAAATGAAAATGAATTAAAGACATATTTAGAAAGAAACCTGCGGGAATTTCTTGCCAGCAGATCCACAGTACAAGAAATGGTAAGGAGAGAAGAAATGCTGTCAGAATGTCTCAAAGCTGAAGGAAAATGATCTGTTACGAATACACAGATTTGCAGGAAGGAATAAAGAGCATGAGAAAAGATAAATATAAAAGACTGCTTATTTAATTTTAAAAAAGATTATCAACTTTTTAAAAGCAACAACAATAATAACTTGTGGGATGTAAACATGTGAAGAAGCAACTTTATGACAGTGATATAAAGAGTAGAGGGAGAATTATATACTTGTAAGGTATTTACATTGTTGTGAAGTTGTAAAATACTAATTCTAGGTAGACAGTAATAAGTTATAGATAGTAATCAACATATAATACAAGTTATTCGTTAGAAAATAATAGAGATGTAATGGAATAATACAATCTTTTTTTTAAAATGCTGATTTGAATTTATGGTAATCACCATGCACTTAAAACCTAATTTTAAACGTAATGATGTTTTCCCAACAAAAGTTGCTATGTAATACAATTACATCCTGTTTTTCATGTAATGTTTTCCTGGGAGTGTTTGAAATAAAAATATACAAGCAGCTAACGAAGCTTAAACTCTATTTATCCTAATATGGTGAGGTATGCAGCTACAGATTAAGGCTCATCAAAGTGCTAGATGAGCCTGAGGGTCACAATTATATATGTAATGCTTCAAGAATGGAAGATTATAGTCCCTAGCCACCCTGGGATGAAGGGGGAAATATTTGGATCCCTAACTAAAAAGGTGAGAACTCTTCCAAAAGTGCTTATCCTAAAAATGCTGCCTGCCAAAAATGCCTACTTTGCCAAAAAGAATAGTTGATCATTGAAATTAAAAGATTATTTAAGTGGATTGTATTAGATGAAACCAAGGTGTTACTCATATGCTCATGATCTATATGTTATTAGGTTGGTGCAAAAGTAATTGCTGTTTTTGCAATTATTTTTAACCTTTTAAACCATAGTTACTTTTGCACCAACCTAATGTACCTGATCCCCCACCCCCAGCAGTTTTATGATGATCTCTACTCTGAGATTCAGCAATACATACTTTGCATGAGTAAGAAACTGTGGACTCTAACTAAAATTATCATTATTAGCCTTAAATGTATCTGTTCATCTTCTAAGATTCACTTATTATTTCCCAGATTTATCACTTCAGACATTTTCAGTGCTTGGGTAATCTGCATTTTGCCTTATTTCTAAGATAAATTATGCTATTCTATGTAGCCATTGAGATGATATCTTTGTGTTGGCATGGAAAAGATATCTATGACATGTTTCTGTGTAAGGAAAACAAAGCAGCTAATAGTGTAATATTGATGTGATATAGATTCAATTTCTGCTTTATACAATTGTATATTATTTAAACTTTTAGCTTATTAATACACTGTATTATAAATAAAACTTGGTCCATGTCTGCTGTTAAGACTTTATTTTTTTCAAGTCAAGCATGTTCATTTTTTTAAAGAAGTAAACCTGAAAATTCCAGAAGTAGAGCAAGTTTGGGCATCTATAAACTTTTTCTGAATATGGTACATGGAGGACAGTAGGTTATGTGAGCAGTGGTAATTGATTAAACTTTTATAAGAAATAGATATTTATATACGCGTACTCTATGAATTTGTTAGTGGTTTTCAGTATTGGTCTTGTTGCAAAAGGGAAAAGGCTTTAAAAGGCTAAAACAATAAAGGAAGCAATAACTGTCTTGATACCTGTGTCAATTTCATCTGCATTTCACTCACAAGAATGTGTCTTGTCAAACTGTAAAGAATTCAGTTTGATGTAGTCCCATTCATTTATTTTTTCTTTCACTTCCCTTGCCTTTGAGGTCAAATTCATAAAATCCTCTCTAATACCAAGGTTAATAAGTTTAGTACCTATATTTTCTTCAATATAATTTATTGTTTCAGGTCTTTTATTTAGGTCTTTGATCCATTTTGAGTTAATTTTGGTACATGGTGACAGATAGCCTAATTTCTTTCTTTTGCACGTGGCTTTCCCATTTTCCCAGCACCATTTATTGAGAGGCTTTCTTTTCACTATTGTATGTTTTTGGATGTGAAAAAACTCTTATTGCCCAACTATCAAACAAAGCTGCCTAAGATTATTTTTATTACACAGTACAACATACAGAAATAAAAGTGGATATTTCTTTTTTTTTCCTGAAATGCTTTGATTTAAAAAAATAAATTGGCTAACTTTCTCCAGTTAATGTTTAAAACTAGAATGGCTTTCAGTCTGGTATCATGAAATGATCAATGATAAAACTGCAGAAATTTCTACTAGAGGTGATTTAGAAATCTAGGATTCATAGAGGTATAGACAATATGAGCAAATGGATTTTTTTCTTATTATCTCCATTTTTGTACTATCAGGAATATCAGTGTGTTTTACATATGCTTTAGGACTTGGCTAAATTTGATAGCAATCCACTGCTGCTCTGCATGTCCATATTTAATTGTCCTATGCAAGTCCTAATGCCCACAGTTGGACGTTTTCTGTGCCATTGCTCTGGTTACCTCTTTTCGTCTGGGAGTTCTTTTTTTGAGTGAAGCAGCTCAACACTGGTTAAGAGGTAGTCTCAGCCTTGTAGTTCAGTTCTACCTAAACCCAAGGAGAAGAACCCAAGCTTTGAAAGGAGTTGCATACCCATACCAAATTGGAAAATTAAAAAGAAATCATGTAAGAACAGTAACAGAAGATTTTACTGCATAAAATACTTCAGATATTTTTCATGATCAAGGACTAAAGTATTCCAGTTAATCAACCATCCTTCTCCTAAGAAATGTAATCTTGTCAATCATATCATGGAAGTCAAATATTTTTAAAAAAATTTTTCCTAGCTTTATTGAGATATAGTTGACATATAACATTGCGTAAGTTTAAGGTGTACAACATGATGATTTGATACACCTATATATTGTGAAATGATTACCACGGTAAGGTTAGTTTATACATCCATTAAGGTAAGGTACACAAAAATATTTTGTTTTATTTTGTTTCTTTCCTTTTGAAAGCTTACCATTTTATTGTATGTATTATGTACCACATTTTGTTTATCCAATTTTTGTTTTATTGTTATAAATCACCAAAATCTCTCGGAATTCCAGCATATTGGCGTATCTCCCCTACTATGTCTCTTGTTTATTAAACTAACATTTGTTGAACGTTTTTATTCCAAATGCTTTCCATGTGCTGATTCACTTAGTCCTTGCAGCAGCCGCATGAGGACTGTCTCATGAAGCTGCTCCATGCTCAGCCGTTTGTTCCTAGATCGGTGGTGGTCCTATTGGATAGTGGTAACTGGAGCCTATACTTCCCTTCTCAGTGGTTGGACCCTAGCCTTGGTGGTAATCTCGTTCTTCCTGAACTGACCATTGGTCTCTGTTTGCCTGGTTCATGCCTCACTTGCCCATCTTAATATAGGGTTTTCCATTGAATGTTATAGATTATTTCCTCTTACTACTAACTCATCTCAAAATTTAACTTAAAAAGATTTTCTTTCAATTTGAAAAAATTCTGGTAAAATACACGAGATAAAATTTATCATCTTATCCCTTTTTAATCATATAGCTTTGTGGGTATTAAGTTCATTCACATTGTTGTGCAACCATCTCCACCATCCAGCTCCAGAACTCATTTCATCTTGTGAAACCGAAACTCTGTACCCAGTAAATAACAACTACCCAGTTCCTTTCCCCCAGCCCCTAGCAATCACCATCCACTTTCTGTCTTCATGAATTTGACTACTCTAGGTACCGCATGTAAGTGGAACTATGCAGTCAGTATCTGTCTTACTGTACCTGGCCTACTTCACTTAGCATAATGTCTTCAAGTTTCATCCATATTGTAGCATATATCAGAATTTCTTTCCTTTTTAAAGCTGAATAACATTTTATTGTATGTATTATATACCGTATTTTGTTTATCCATTCATTTGTTAACAGTATTTGGGTTGTTTCCACTTTGTGGCTTTTGTGAATATGCTGCTATGAACATGCATGTACGAAAATCTCCCTGAGATTCTGCTTTCAATTCTTTTGGGTATATACCTAGAAGAGGGATTGCTGGATCATACAGTAATTCTATGTTCAGTTTTTTAGGAACCCCTATACTGTTTTCCACAGCAGCTACACCATTTTACATTCCCGCCAACAGTGTACAAGGGTTCCAGTTTCTCCTCATCCTCAACACTTGTTTTCTGTTTTTTGTTTGTTTGTTTGCTTTTGGTGGCCACCCTAGTGGGTGTGAGCAACGGACTTTTTACACGCTTCTCTGTCATCATCTTAGATACTTTACAGAGACAAACTTTTATTATGTATGTTTTTACTAATACAAATAGCTTCCTAGCAACAAGTATGTGGAAATTATAAATTGTATTTTTGTAGTAATTCCTATATGACCACAGAGTCATTATGAATTAAAGAGCATAAAAAAGAAAGGCAACCACTGAATTGAGATTATTCCCTCAAACCCTTCTCTACCACACAAACTATTTCTCCATTGATTTTAAACTTAAATTAAGTTTTGTGATTTATGACATAAAAGACACTGAGTCTCATTCACAGAAGTTATTCTTTCCACAGAAAATCCATTCCTCGCTGCCGAAGAATTAACAGGATGATCTCCAATGAATCCTTCCATTCTCCTGCATGCAACCGCTCCAACTCACAATCCTCCGTAGACAGCGCCTCCATGGAAGATTTCTGGCGGGAAATAGAAAGTATTAAAGAGAACAGCATGGGAAGGCAGGAAGAGCAGATGCCAGCCGAGGTCAAGCCTGTGGATGGTAAGGTGTTAGATTCGTTTTCCCATGTGCTGACTGTCTTTGTATGCTCTCTCATTGTGTCAGCAGGTAGAAATCATCCTATTAGTAGTTTCACAAATGAATTAGTAGAATTCGGCATATCAGTACCTGTTCCCATTAATTTATATCTACAGCATTGACTCAGGGTGTTTTCTGTCCAAGGTGACATAACCTGAAGGAGGGCTGTCAACAAAATCCAAATTGATCCTTTACATATCGCTACTTAAGGATGCTGTGCCTCTTTATTAATTTGATTTATTATCATCTAGCCAACTGAGTATTCTAACTTTGATGGCCTTTACATCTGTATATTTGACTATTAATTACCAAAGCAGGTAGAGTGGGGAAAAAATGTCAGTATAATTTTGGAGGAAACAAAGAGCAAAATTACTCACCTGGGGTTAAAAGCATAGGTCATCTCCTCCAGGTCCTACCTATCAACAAGTAAGACATCCAAGAAACACTGAAGGTAGTTTAGTAAATATGCACATAACAATGTTCTCATTTGTGTGTGTGTGTGTGTGTGTGTATACACACACCTACACACACACACCTCATACACATGTGTGTATGTACTTATATGTGTGTATGTATATGTATCACACATACGTATATACATTTATATCTATATTTTATAAAGACATTGAAATATATGAGTTCATACTTATATCTTCACTTTCAATCTAATAAAACCTAGATTCATTGTATTTTTCTCGCTTAACATATTGTGACTTCCTTCTTAGTGAGAAAACTGGCTTCCATTATCTTAAATATATATACTTATTTGATCAAACCCCCCTGTACATTACTAAATTCCCTCTGCCTCTCATTTCTCTTTGCCCTTCCCATCTCACTTGGGCTCCAACATCCCAGTCTAGACTACTTCTCTGCATAGATGGCTGCGTTGCTCTGCTTCATCTAATGGCTTTAGGCTTTAGGACTAATTTGGGGGAGAAAAAGTAGCCATCTGTATTTAACATTTATACTTTTTTATATATCCAGTATCCATCTGATGTCTTTTCCCTTTACTCTCAAGAGCTTTCTTCAGTATACCTTACAGAGCAAGTTTACATTGATAAATTCTCTTGATTTGTATTCACCTGAGAATGATTTTTTCCACCTTCTTTCTTAAAGGATATTTTTGCTGAATATATAATTATGGGTTGACAGGGGATTTTCTTCTTTCAGGATTTTAAAGATGTTATCCTATTGTCTTTTGACCTCCATTGTTTCTGATAAGGAGTCAATGTATTCATATTGTTGTTCCCCTATGTGTACTGTGTTGGTCTTTCTCTGACTACAGTCATATTTTCTTACCATCTTTGGTTTTCAACAGTTTAACTTTAAGATGTGTAAGTGCAGTTTCTTTTGTATTTATTTACTGGATGTTAGCTGAATTGGTTGATTTTTCAGCAAACTTTAAAAACTTTTGGACATTGTTTCTTCAAATATTCTTTTCTGGACCACTCTCTTTCTTCTCTGAAACTTCAACTACACGTATCTTGCATGACTTAACATTTTCCAAAGGTCACTGGACTGTTTTAAATATTTAAAAATATTTTTCTATCTTTCATACTGGATAATTTCTGTGATTATTTTAAGTTTACTAACCCTTTCTTTAAAGTCTCTAATCGTTGTCCATAATTCAGCAAACAGGAGTAACACTGATCTCTTCTATAGACATTGCTTTACTATGGAAAACATATATTCTATATGTTCTGCATTCTGAGTCCAAGGATTTAGACCATCTCCTCACCCCTAGTGTACGGCAACTATAACCTTACCAATTACTCCTTACTTGCAATTTTTCATTACTACTTACAGAGATAGAGACGAAATCCAATTTTTAAAACTAATATTAAGCTATGAAAGTCTTATCTAAGGATTAAGTAAAGGAAGACTTTCAAGTCATAACTCACTAATTTAAGCAGTTTATTTTAGAGTAGGGCTGCTAAATGTACGTACGTTCACCTTTGCATCTTCTGTTAAAGGGACAGTTTACAAAGAAAATCAACAATTAGAGCAATAAAGGAAATAAAAGATTTGCCTAGCTAAGAAACTGGACCTGTAAAGCACATTAGAAGGCTTTGTTTATATACCAATGATGCAACAATGTAATAATCTAAGATTCCTAAACTGATGTTTAGACAGGTTATTTACAAATCAATCTAATCTGCTCTTTAGACAAACCTCATTCAGTAGTGCCTGTTCAACATAGTTCCCAGAAATGTATGTGCAGTGGATTTTCTGTTGTAAGATGTTGTTATTCTGAATTCTTTATTATTTCTGTACATCTGATTTACAATAGCAATTGATTCTCATTATGACGAATTTTACATTTTTAAATTGCCTTCTTAAAAAAGAAAAGATTACTTAGTGTTCAGAATAAGGAGAAAAGTAAGAGAACAAAAATCTATTTAACATATACTCTGTTCCAGGTTCTTTGCCATCTGTCACAACTTGACTTATTTAAAAAATACAGTGCAGACTTTTCATTCAATCTTATAGGCCTGCGCACTGCTATGCACAGATATACACACCATCCAGTCAGACAGAGAATGTTCTAACTTTCTCTTGGTCATATTATTTTACAGAAGGAGAACTTGAAGCAGAGTGGTTGCAAGATGTGGGTTTATCAACCCTGATCTCAGGTGATGAAGAAGAGGATGGCAAAGCCTTGCTCTCCACGTTGACTAGAACCCAAGCAGCTGCAGTGAAAAAGAGATACAACACTTATACTCAAACCATGAGAAAAAAGAACAAGCAATCTGTCCGGGACGTCAGAGACGTCTTTGGAGTCAGCGAATCTCCTGTAAGTGATGAACGTGGCTCAAAATGTTTGGTGGGAAGGCGGGGTGGGGTGCGGTGGGAGGAGAACATGGAAAAAGTATCAGAAAAGTCCAGTCACTCTCTAGATTTTAGAGAAAATTAAAGCATATGGCACAGTCCAAAATCTTACACATTTGAAACTTACGTGGTCATTCCTTATCTCTTGTACAGCAATCTCCCTCAACACTGAATTTATTCCCTTCTTTGTTGAAGTTGCAGAATAACTTTTTGGCCATGGAGCAAGTCTTTGTGGATAGGATACACAGAGCCTCTACTTAAATCTAAGTGCTGAATGGAAACTCTGTCGACAGGCACAGGAATCCCAGGAAAGTGGCCCTGGTATTATAAGCAAGTTCGAGTGGTTTGTTTTAAATAGGGATGGGGGTGGGAGAGTGGGTAGGATAGCTTTTATGTTCAAATAAATTAAAATGGAAAAAAGTGAAAGACAAGCAGTAATTAAGTGGGACAGAGAATGATTTACGAAAAAGCATAAGGGAAGCATCATATGTTTTATGAGGAATGGCTGGTTGAAATTCCAGCTTACCCTTAGCAGTTTCATGACCACAGTTTTACTTCTAAGGCTGTTAGTCATGTTCTCCTATTTCTGTGTTTGTTTTACTGCTAGCTCTGCCTTACAAGTCACTCATTCACTCGTTGCATCATTGTAATGTTGCATTGCATAACTGTATCACTGATGCAAGAAATATGTATTGGGTACATTATCTGTGCAAGGTCCCTATATATTAGATTCTATGCAGATAGGATTCTTGGAAACTTGGGGGCAATTAATGTATAGAAAAAAAAGGAAAATTAATATTCTGCTGCAGTTACAAATAAAGTTGCCTGGGGCAAATTAATCACTCTGATTTAGGTTTGTCATCTGTTTGTGGTATCAATAATGACATAAATTAAAACTTCAAGGATATTGGGTAACAAGCATGATTAAAGACAGTCCTCAACTTGAGTTACTTTAGGTTGTCTGTAAGTCATGTCTTCTCTTAGGTATATTAATCACATTGGGTAGTTGCCAGGGCAGCTCACATATACCTAGTTAACATTTGCATTTGTGCTAGTCATGTCCTTGAATAGCACTATCTTTTAGAACTTGCGATAGTGCTGGTAATCATCTATTTCTGTGCTGTCCAGTACAGTGGCGCCTAGTTACACATGGCACTCGCACTTGAAATATGGCTAGTGTGAATAAGGAACTGAATTTTTAATTTTATTTAATCTTAATTGATTTAAATCTAGTTACATGTGTCCCGTAGCTAATGCATTGAACAGCATAGTTCTAGAATCTTCTGCTGTATATAATGATATACATGGAGGTAAGTGCACTGTGAGTTCTGGCTGTTTGAACTTTCAAACTACTTGAAACCTATGTCTTTCTGGGTGGTGAGATTTTCTACATCTGTAATTGAATAAAGGTGATGCCCACAAATTGAGAAAAGTTTCCTGGCCAAGATACCTATTAAGGAAAAGGTTTACCCTGCTGCTTTAAATTCCCCGGGTCATTTTTCAGTTATCTCCCAGATCATCTTGAAAAAACCGTAAGAATTTGGCCTCTATGCTTCCTTTCCCACTTCTGTTTCCAGCTACTTTATACAAAGGGTGTTTGTGGGGACAGAGCCAGGAGTGCAGTTTCCAGGCTCTCGCCCTCACCTGGAAAGGTGCTCACTCAGGTAGTAAATGGCCATCAACTGTGATTGGATGGCCATCAGCTGTGGCTAGTTGGCCGTCAGTTGTAACCAGTGAGCCATTGGCCACTAATATAACTGCCGTGGCTATGTTAGCAGAAAAGGGGGAGTAGCAAGGGCGGAGTGAGTGTGGATTGCGGATCGTGTGGCTCCTGCTTCCTGTGTCTCCAACCCAGCTGCCAGCAAAAATATAGTGGCATGACTCCCTTATCTGTGGCTCCGTGGGTGTTCCTTTTTGGCCTCACCATGTCCTGCGTTCTTATGTGGGGAGTGGGACCAGAGACCCCGCATGACACCGTGCATGACTGTGTTGCTCTTTGCTACCAAAGTGCAAAATAGGAAAGGGTCCATAGGCTTCTCTCAAATCCTTCCCTTACTCAAGAAGATACATAACTAGTCTCT
Organism: Rhinolophus sinicus; assembly: GCF_036562045.2. NCBI lineage: Eukaryota > Metazoa > Chordata > Mammalia > Chiroptera > Rhinolophidae > Rhinolophus > Rhinolophus sinicus. The sequence goes on from NC_133758.1 coordinate 48,695,844, forward strand.
TTAGGTTTTCTAAAACTTTGGACATCTAGTAACATAGAAACAGGAGAGAAAGAACTCTTTTTGTGTTACTCCTCCTTTCACTTAGACACTGAAAGGAAACATAAAGTGGGCACTTACTCACTGAGGCTTTAAGTATAAAAAGAAATGAAGAGGGAGGAAGATGGTGGCCGCTTTAGTAGCTGCCAGAGGAGCGGGGGTTTTCTTTTGCTCCAAGTATCTGTCCTGGTCTCTCTCTTTATGTGTGTGCTTCTCTCTCTCTCTCTCTCTCTCTCTCTCTCTCTCTCCCCCCCCCCTCTGTTTCTTTCTTTCTGTTTCTCTCTCTTTGTTTCTTGGCCTCCCTCCCATATCCCCTCTGACTCTTTATTTCTTTCTTTGGCATCATGTACCTACATTAATAGAATAATTACCTAAAATTTTCTATTTCACTTTATTAATGAAGATTTAACACCATAAGTTTCATAAAATAATCTTACATTAATCTTAGATGTATAAATTTAACCCAGTATACTTACCTAGTGGAGGTATAAATTCAAATTTGAAAGACAGATATGAATATGTAGCTTATACTAGTTCTTAATTTTTTGCACATAGAAGCCTATGCTCAAAATCATTTTCCTTCATAATTTTGAAGATTTTTATCGATTATCTTCTCTTATCCACTATTGCAGCAATGTCTATATCAATCTCATTTCTTTATATTTTTATCATTGGAACATTGAAATTTTACCTGCTTTACTTTTGTAAAAACTTCATCCTGGTCACTACTTGCAATCTGAGAGCTTATTCATTCTTTAGGTTGTGCATATTTTCTTCTAACATTTAAAACAAGTATTTATTTCTTTCATTTTTTTGGTTATCTTCTTCTGTAACTCCCGTTAGATGATTGTTGCATTGTCTGGATTGAACCTCTGTTAGTCTTATGTAAATATCCCAGGCTTTGCGTGTGTGTCCGTTTGGTCTCCATTCTTGGATATCCCTTCAGTTTCATTTTTTACATCAGTAATTTGGCCATGGTTGTATTAATGCTTCTGCCTTTCATTTATTGTTAAAAGTTTAGCAGTCATAGTGTTAATTTATTATAGCCTCTCCTTCTCCCTAATTCCCCTCTCCCCCCCCACATCCCCCACATCCCTGCTTTTAGCCATCTGTTCTTGTTTCTCAGCTGCAGTAGCCTCTCAGCACTCTGAAGGCACTAACTAAATCGAACCTTAAATTCCAAGGTTCTCTTATTTTCCTTAAATTACCTGTTTACTTAAGAGTTAAGTGTTTATGTTTGCATCATTGTTTTTCTTTTCCAATGCTATTGTTCAATTGATTTTGATCCTTGGGTGTTGATTCATATTGATTAACAGAGGACAAGATTGACAGATTAGCATAGGTAATGGCTGTATATTTCCTGTGCAGTTATGTAAACCTGTTTTCTCCCCAAAACTCTCCTGTGATAGGAGTCTGGGCCTCCGCGAGTGGTGAAATGTGTTACTGTCAATGGCCATACTTTATTTTAAGAAACCTAAATATGGCATCAGTGTCAAAGTAATGAGAGTCCTACAGAATCGTAATTAAATTTCTTTTCAGCCAAACCTAACTTTCCTTTTTAGGAATATAGACTCTTGTCTGTATTCTTTTAGAAGGCCCCAATGAAGTGCAATTCAACTTTACTGTTGTTCAGGACCACCACAGGCATGCTAGGACCCCAACGCAGGTGGTCACTCCGTCACCAAGAGGATACCTGTTGGGTTTTATCCTAGCATCACCTTTAGCAGCTGCCTGCTGTTCAGTGTTAGAGGGAGGAAAGGTCTCCTGGCCTCTTTGTTCAAAAAAACAATCTTCAGTTATTTTGTTCATTGTTTTCTTAACTGGAGGATTCCTTCCTGCTCTTTATTTTCATTCTGGATGTATTTTTTCTGGATCAGCATTTAACCCCTACATATTTTCCTTTTGTACCTTTTTTCAGGCTGAGGTTTTCTTCTATTCTTATCAAACCATTCTTGCCTGGTTTTTATCTTCCAGGAACAGTCAACAATTTCTGTTCTGCTAATGGAAATGTTTAGTGGTTTCTAGAGCCACTCTTTGAAAAAGGTATTTCTTTTGACACTTTTGAGTGATTTGCAGGGGGAGGAGAAAGTGGTATATGTATTTTTTATCTTGATCCAATTTTCTTATGCTAATTCTTCAGTAGTATTTGTTCCTTGCCAAAAAAATGTGTGTTTTTTTCCTATTATAAAAGTAATATATAATCTTTACTGGAAACTTACAAAACATGGACAAGCAAGGTAAAAAAGAACAAATGACAATTTCTATGGGCCCAAATAAAATTTTATGATTTTATAAAATAGACAATAAATTTAATTTTCAATGGAGTTTTTACCATAAGGAATAAAATATTTAACCCTTGTTTTAGTAGAGCCATTATACACTAAATCACACATACCAAATCAGCCTCTGGATACGTAAAACAAAGTCCACCATCCTCTTCATAATGAGCAGAATTCCAGGGCCCAAATATATTTGTTTAATATTCAGAAGATGTGAACCAAATATTCTTTTCAGTAACACACTTAATTGAGCAAAACAGTCAATCTAATTTATTTTCAATTTCATAATTGATAAACAACTAGTTAACGTTGGGGACTGACTTATAATTGACTGCATAAGTATGGTCATGCTTTCTGTTTTAAAAAATGGGATTATATCACTTATATATACACTTGACTGCATGTAACAGAAAACGCAAGAAATCATGAGTTATACAAACATAGATTTGTTTCTCTCTCTTAACAAAGAAGCTAATGGTAGGCGTTTCTTTTCCTTAGCATAGATCCAGCTTCCTTCTACCTTTCAATTTTGTCTTTCATACTGGGCCTTCATCTTTTTGCTTATAAGTTGGTTGGCCACTCCAAACAGCATATGCATGTTCCTGGCAGTTCCTGGAACTTGCACCAACTGATTCAGTCCCTCCTACCTTACTTTCCTGGAAATTTGATGTGGTAGAATTCCATTTACCACCTATTGTCTAGAACTGTTATATGATCATCTATAGCTGCAAGGAAGCCTGGGAATTTTTTTTTTTTTTTTTAGTTGGACACAAAAGTTCCTGAAAAATAATCAGAATTCTGTTAAGAAAGATAAGTGCCTAGGTTAGGGGTAGGCAGACAGTATTTGGTCTCCACAGAGAACAGTATGTATCATCATGCCCGGCAAGTATTGGCTGACAAATAGCTAAATGCAATGACCAGTGCACAGGCAGTCATATGTATGTTTATCTCCAAAAATATACATGAATGTACACATATTATGCATAACACATAACTAAATGCACAATGACCTTTGGGAGAACATGCTGAATAAAAATGCACTTTCATTTTTCTCAATAGCCAGATGATTTTTCTTGTATTCCAACTCCTCTTTTGGATGCGACCCTGGATGAAGAAGGGATATCAGCAATTCCCTGCAGAAATGGTCAACTGGTAAGATGAAGCAAGGGGAATTGAGAGTAAGGAGGTTAGAAAAAGCAATTATTTCAAGGCAGTCAGGAACACTTGAGGGAAAAAATGCCTGCTTACCTTGTAACAATGAAGAAAATGCAGACTCTTAAACTCAGGAATGAATAATGAAATACTCAATTATTTAATTGTTATCGACAAACAACTACATGGTCTATCTGTACCTACAATAACAAAAACAACCACAGCTGCATCTACAGCCGTAGCCAGAAGTCAAAAATGTGGGGCGGTCGTCAACTAAACTTTTGTCCTCTTTGCTGAGCACATGATGGAAAAATCTTGCACTACCTTCCATTTGGCTTTCAATATTAATTTAATTCTCACCATAAGAACTATTTCAACATTTCAGTTCTTTTCTAAATGTAAAGATCCTGTGGGGAGCAGAACAATAGCATGATAGCATCCTAAATGTATACTCGTAGCAATAAGTGGGAGAAAGTGCGCTGTGTAGCACAGGAGCTAGACATTTTTCATTACATCACAGGAGGTGAGACACATTTCATTAGAGCACACCTTTTCCGTTTTAGTTAAGAGTTTCAAAGAGTGCTAATGTGAGTTCATAACTGCCAGTAAAGCTATCTCAGAAGAGGCTTTATTTTTGTGGATGAATCTCAGGCCATGATTTATACCACTTGGCATGAGGCCTGGGTCCTCTTATGAAAGTGGTGCGCCCTCTGTAGGAGATGTAGAAGGCTGTGGGTTTGCTGACGTCTGCCTCCACTTGGACTCCTGGCTGCAGCAAATTTGCAGTGGGAGACTTTCTCCTATTATACTTCAGTATGTTTCCTTCCACTTAGCTCTGCTTTTCGTCCTTCCTAGCAGAAGAGGGATTCTTTGCTATTCTAAAATAACCCTTTACCACCCTTGATCTGATGAAGATGAGGATGATGATATTTAGTTCCTCTACAATTTATTTTCATCTTGTGTACATTTTACATGTGGCATTCTATCAGGAGCTGCTGTTGGTCCCTTCCAAAATTCTACTGAAGGGATCGGATGTGGCCAGTTTGTGTTCAGGCAGCCCTTTTGTTACTGAGGGTGTAAACCACGGTCTGGAAGTGGAGCCTGGTCAGTTGGGGGTGTGAGAAATCCTGTTTTGTAGATTCTGTCTCTATTTTCTGATTTCGTTGAATTTCTCATGAGTGTTAACTCTAGTCAGAGGTTTCTACATTTTCTGTTGAGTTGGAAGCATGTGTCCTCTGGTCTCAGGTTGTCTCCTCAGTGCAGGGAGTCTTATATACGTCATTTCCAAACAGGACACTTAATTGGAAGTATTTGTTCCTCTCTGCCTGCCCTGTCTTCCTTCACATCAGCCACTGTCTCTCCCCTCCGCCAGAGAAGGGGCAAGTCAGAGTAGACACTGGGTTTGTGTGAGCATTTACCCCACCTGACTCTACCTACAATTTGATTGCCTCTTCTTCACCCCATAGGTGGGGAGGAATTCCTGCCCTAGGGTTATAGGGATGGCTCAACACACGACACCCGACACTGGACAGATAAAATCAATAGCAACTTATTAGTCACATATTATCACAGCCTGGGTGGGGGAGGACAACATATACCACAAAGAGCCACATGTGGGGTGCATTTGGGAGCAGAGTAAGGCAGGCTTTGTAGTAACAAGAGGGTGAGGTGCCCCCTGGTTCCCCTGGGGAGGATATGATTGGCTTATTTGAATAATTTCAAAGGCTGGCAAGGAATGGAAACCCACCACACAGAGATAATCAGGAACTGTGTCTGCTCCCCTGGATAAGGAGCATTCTCTGGCTGGGGTACCTTATCTGGGGGAGCAGAATGGGAGGAGGACTTGCAGGTAGGCCACTCATGGCTTTCTTGCTTTCACCAGATGTCAAGGCAGCGCGTAATAGTGGCCTTATGTTAGATCTTAAGCCACACTGACACTCCTACCCCTAGCTGTGGACTCGCATGGTTAGTGTGGATTTCCTCTTTTATCACTATCACTTTTATTTCAATTTCTTGAAGGTCTTAACCCCTTTTAAAGGTTAATCAAGGGGCAAGTATGATGCCAAACACCTGAAGAAACTTCTCACTGAAATGGAAGAAAATTTAAGTTTTATTCCAGCCTCACCCCTGAACTGCTCACCGGTTTATAAATGAAAAAACAAGTACAGTTGACGCTTGAACAATGTGGGGGTTAGGGGTACCCACCTCCCCTGCTGTCAAAACTCCCTGTGTAACTACAGTCAGCCCTCTTCATAAGCTGATTCCCATCCGCTAAATTGACCCTTAAAGCACAGTTTTGAATTCCACAGGTCAATTGAAAAAAAAAAAAAAATCCATGTATAACAGTGGACTGGAGCAGTTTAAACTTGTGTTGTTCAAGGATCAACCGTATTATTCTTTCTCACAGGAGAATCATGAGGGCTGGTATTACAGAATGACTGTAGAGAACAGTAAAAATATTAATTTGCATACTCACATATTACAAAATTTTACGTCTTAGCTGATTGCTAAGCAAATCTGGCAAGAACTATCTCTGGATACTAAATTGTCATATCCAAAAAGCTTAGTCCTAAATTAGTGTGTATCACAATGCTGGACCCTAAATTAATTTCTTTCAGATATTTATACCTATTAATCTGTTTGCTTTTTCATATAGTGTTAATGTTGAGAAGTCCAATGCCCCTTTACAGTTTACACCTTTATTTATATCCTGCTCTCATTTTTATATTTCTGGAAGCTTTTTGGGTTTATCATTATTGTTGGAAACCTGAACTGTCATCAAGATGTGAAATCGTGTTTTTTTTTCATTATGATCAGCACTCAGATTTTTGTTTCTGAAAAATGCTCCTTTCACTCTGAACATTCTCTTCTGATCATTTCTCTATTTCATTTCCTCCATTTTATTTTTCCTTTCATAGCTTACATTAAACCCACATATCTCTTAAATTTTATATTTTCCATCCTTTTTTCTGTTTGTTCTATATACTAGTAGATTTTATCTACATCATTTTGTTGATCCCTAATTCTAATTTTTGCCATGACTAGTTATATTTTAACTGCTGTTGATTTTTAAGAACTCTTCTTTTTTCACTGATTTCCTCTTTACTGTTATAGTTAGTTCCTGTTATGGATACAATAGCCTCTCAAATCTCTCTGAAATTATTAAATCATTGTAAGCTGCCTTCTCTTCCCTCAATTACCTCTTTCTCCCAGAGTGTTTATCACTATACTTCTTTTTCAGTGTGTTAATTTTCTCCATGGCTGACTTGTTCGTGTTTATTTTCTCCAATGACTGATGATCTTTGGTGATTGATTTATATTTATTAATGAATTATATTGACTAATTAATGACTTAGGTTATGTTATTGCTATATGACTTCCTACCATTATATAGATATTTTCCCTCCAAACATTTTCTTGACCAAGAGGGCAAATTTTGGGTCCTGTGTAAGTCAGTAAGGTATGAGAATAGTGCATGAATGGAAGTTATTTTAACAGCACACGTGTACGAGTGCTCACACAGACACTCCTGACACATGCATGCACACGCACACACAGCACATATCTTCGTGCCAAAGGGAGAACAGTGAATGATTTCCTTTCTTTCAATCCCAGAGAAAGCTGATGTTTTCCTTTTATTCTTTCATCTGTGTCTTTTGTGGAGGTCCAGAGTGACCTGAGATTGAGGACTTTTGGTCCCAACCCTGGACATTTTTCCAAGACAGGTCGTTCACTTCATTCAGGGAGCTTTTCTTGGCTTCATACATAACTACTTCCTGCTGTTCAGTATAAAGGCAGCGGTTGAGAGGTCTGTCTGGTCCTTGCATTGGGAGAACACTTTACAGTAAGTTATCCTGGTCATTGCCCTGGGGCCTCTACTGCACTTTGTAATTTTCACTTTGAGCTTGGTTGTTCATTTGTCTATTTGCTTTTCCTGCATCTGTTCTTTCCTTGCCAGTAAGTTTGTCGTACGCTGTTTTCAGTCTAACAATTTCTCTACAGTTACGAAATAAATTACTTTTTATTTTCCAAGAATTTCTAACAATTTCTGATTTGTTACTAGAATACTGTTGGTTTCCAGTGCCGCTTTTTCTAATTTTTAGTGACTGGGAGTGGTGCACCCTCCGTCCTCCATCCTGGCCTATTTCTTTGTAGCACCTCCTTAGCATTGTTTCCACTTCAAAATAGATGTGGGATTTTTTTGTTTTTGTTTTTTATTAATATAGTACATACACTTTTGGGACAAGTTTGAAAATACAGAAAAGCAAGATGAAAAACAACAATTTCTAAGGTCTCATGTAAAAGTTTATGATTCCATTAATATTCATTATGTTTAATTTTGCAAAATGTTGCTTCAATCAGGAAATAGAATATTTGTGTTTTATTTTGGGAAATACCACTGTATTGCAAGTGCTACTAAAATCTTAGAGCATATACAATAGCCCATCATGATCAGAAGTCTCCAATACACTCCCTGCGTAATGAAAACCAGAGCTTTTCCAGTATTCTGTGAATGAGAATGAAATATTTGTTTCAGTCATATGTGTTTGTGAGATAATCAATTGAATGTATTTCTAATTTCATAGTTAAAAAAATGACTATTCTTGCTATTGATTTATAAATCATTGCAAAATATATTCATGATGTCTGATGTTAAAGTAGCATTGTTTTATCAGTAAACTACATGACTTAAACAATTGGAAGTTTATTCTCCTTACAACATAAGAAGTCTGAGGCTGGTATGGCTGATATCCTCAGCACGGATCTTCCAACTTCTTCATTCTTACCATTCTGCTCGCCTTAGCATACAAGCTAATATGTAATGCTTTTAGGGTGTCTGGGCATCACAAGCACACGTCTTTGTTCTGGAAGAAGCATTAGACAGCTGATTCCATCCACTTTAACAAGAAAAGATTAGCCTTTCTGGATGCTTCACCAAGTCTACTCTTATCTCATTGGACATAAACATCACATGATCACATTTAGTCTTTTTAGTTAGACACAAAGCATCTTGGAGCAAAATCATGATATTCGTAAGTAAAAAAGAAAAGTGGATTTTGGCAGGCATTTAACAGTGTCTGCTCTTGAGACCAATTTCTATTATAGTGCATGACATTTATGAGGATCAATATAATTATGGATGAATTGGTGAATGGTGTGACCATTGCACAGTGGTCATTAACTCTGTATAGCTCCACATGGCTGCACATTTTTACAGGTTCTAGTGTATGCATAATTTGAATAAACATCACGTTGGGACAGATATGTCTGGATAAAAATGACTTTCACTTCTCTCATTAGCCAGGTGATACCTGTGACAACCATCCTACTCAGTTGGATGGCACCCAGGAGGAAAAAGAGGTGCCAGGAGTTATCAAAACAAGTGGTTCCTTGGTAAGTTATAGCAGGAGAACTGGAGGTAGGGATGAAAGAAGAGTCTTTTCTTTAAGACAATCATGCAAAACTTCAAAATAATGCAACATAATTAGATGGCTATACAACCACAGCTGTCAACATACCTATGTATCTATTTTTAACTGATTTGTAGGAAGACATTCAGCAGTAAATGAATCCAAGTTTAATACGTTAAATCCACAAATAACTGCATGCTCTATAAAAACAGATACAGACCCAGAAAAACCAATGATTGGAGGCATTTCTTTTTGACAGATCTAGTTCCTTTACATTTTTTCTTTTATTTAAAAAAAAATTATCATCAGACTGTTAGTTCCATTGAGTCACATATCCACCTGTTGGAGCAACAGCAAGAGTCCTTGAGTTTCCTATTGTTTTCCAGAGCATGGAGAACATCAGGCCCCTTCTGTGGACAGTACTTTTCATCGTAGGTGTCCAACCCCCCTCTTTCCTCCTTACCCCCTGCCTTTGTGCAGAGCCACTTCTACTCCCCACTTACCCAAAGGAGGGCAATGTCAGATAAGCCTCAGGGGAATGATCAAGCTTCTGTCAATTTGCAAATGTGAACAGTTGCTTTACTTATGGTTTATCCCAGAGTCTTTTCTCACATCTGTTTCTGTTTGCATTCCTATGGTGAGCTATCTTTTCTCTCCCTCAGTGGAGCTTATGTAATCTATTTTCCCTTTTATTTTTCCACCATCATGGCATGGTTCCTCTTCTAACTTCCTCCCAGAGAGAAAAAAGTAGAATGCTGAATCCCAGGAGGTCTATCTTCCCTGCTGAGAGGGTATTGGGAAGACACTTACTGAATTGAACACAGATGTGATTACTGACGTCTTCAGTCATTTTCCCTCATAATCAGGACAAGATAGTAGCTGTCTTTTTCAAAATTTTCTCCATTTGCTTTCTTCTTTGGTGCTGTTTTGATGCGGAGGGAGATGGATTTTGGAAAAGAATTCACGTTATTCCTGGAATATCTTTCTCCAACCATCACTCCTGTGAGTGCCGCTGGGATTCTTTTTTCCTAATTTTTGGTTAAGTTTTGTTGACTCTACTAGGTTTCAGGAGAGAGATAATTGGTCATTTGATATAACTCTTCCATTTCCCTATTGTAATATAATCCCTATTGTTTATAGCAAACTGCTTTTGATACTAAAAATTATCCACAGTCTGCTGGTATTTGCAATCTTGAGTTCCCTTGACTTAACCACACAAATCCTCTAATTCTGAAAACAAATCAACTTTCTCTTTCCAAAACATACACTGAGTTTTCCAGCAATAAAATTTTGTTCAGACTTTTCTCATCTTTTAAAATGGGCAAAAGATTTGAATAGACACTTCACCAAAGAAGATATATGGATGGGAAATAAGCTCGTGAAAAGGTGCTCAGTATCATTGGTGATTATGAAAATGAAAATAAAGCCACAGTGAGGTATCTGTACATACCATGTAAAACAGCTAAATTTTTTAAAAAACTGACCACACCAACTGGTGCTAGGGATGCAGAACAACTAGAACTCTCATACATCACTGGTGGGAATGTAAAATGGTCCATGTACTTTAGCAACTAATTTGGCAGCTTCTTAAAATGTTGAGCATATACCTACCATAAACCTGGCAATTTCCACCCATAGATTATATATATTCACACAATGACTATCCACAGGTATTTATAGCATAATATTCCCAAACTGAAAACAATCCAGTGTTTTCCACAGATAAATGGATGAACAAATTGTGGTAAATGTATACAATGGAGTACCAGTCAAAAAAAGCAATGAAGTCTTGATATATGCAACAGAGAAACAAAATGAACTATGGATATGCACAACAGAGTTGGATGGATTTCAAAATAATTATGCCATGTTAAAGAAGCCAAACAAGAAAAGATTCAACTTATATAAAATTATAGAAAAATGTAAACTAACCTACAGTGATAGAAGATTAGTGATTGCCTGGAGACCTGGGTGTGGACAAGGAGAGGAGGAAAGGCTAGATGACAAAAGGGGCATGAGGACATTTGGGGGAGGTGCTGGTTTTGTTGTTTTGATTGTGGTGATGGTTTCATAGGTCTATATATTTGTCAAAACCTATCAAATTGTATACTTTATACTATTTAAATTTGTGCAGTTAATTGTATGTCAGTTATACCACACTAAACCTCTTAAAAGAGTCCATATGTTTTATGATTTCATTAATACTCAACATGTTTATTTTTCAGTAAGCTACTTACAATAAAGGAATAGCCTTTTCGTGTGTTATATGTGGTTGCTTCTTGATTTTGAATCACAAATGCCACTAAATGTGGGTGTTTATAAAAGGCTTACAATCCAATCTGCAATCATTGCAACCCTACACTACGAATCATTTCGTGTAAAAACATTTTCCTTCTGTGCAGTTGACATGAACAAATTATTCAATTGAGGTGTTAGTTTTCCCAAATGGCAATCAATCCAGTTTATTTCCAATGTCTTAAGTGAAAATCAAATAATTACACTTGCTATTGATTCACTGCAAAATACAATCAGACCATCTGTTGAAAATTATCAGTTACATCTGTTTGCTTCATAGAAAAGAAAATCCAAGGAGCCTTGATTTAAACAAGTAGGAGTATGTTTTAATCACAAAACAAGAAACTAATGATAGATATACCAAGGCTGGTACAAGTGCAATACAATGCAATGCCAATTTTAGCATGACCTTCTACTTTTTTCCTATCATGCTGCCATCTTAATATGTGGATTTAATCCTTATACTTGCGAGATGGTCAGCAAACTCTGGATATCATGTTGATGTTCCTATAAGGAACATGTGCCAACTGACTGTCCATTATTAACAGAAAACTTTTGTTCTCCTGGGAAACGTGTACAGTAGAATTTCTCTAATTTTCATTGAGCGACTGTTACACTAAATATATTATTTTTTTCTTATTTTAGTTGCCTGAATCTCATTCCTTTATAAATAAGCTTTTTAGGTTAATTTTGTTTGCCCTCTCGGCAACTGTTTTTGAATTTTGAATTTATTGCTAGAGTTCTGAAGATTCACAAGGCTCTGCCCTTTATTTCATTCATCTTAGTGAGTCCTTTCCATCTAAGAACTGTTTTCTTTCTTCAATTTCTGGGCATTGTCTTCTGTTATGTCTTTAATTATTCCCTGCCCCCTCCCCTCCACATTTTCTATGTTCCACCCCTCTAGAACACATATTAAATGATTCTTGCTTTGCTTGAAGTGGATTTCAAGATCTCCTAAATTTTCTGTCATGCTAGTTTATTTGCTCTGTTTTCTAGATTTCTTCAAGTTTGTGTTCCAAATTACTATTTTTTTTCTTGGTCATTATTGTATTATTTCTTAGCTTTTCTCCCTTTGTAAATTTTAGCAAATTTATTCATAGTTCCCAAGAATTTGTTTTCTCTCTGATGTACCCCAAGATAGGTTCTTGGTTCATAGAAGCAACAACCCCATAAGTCAATGTGAAGATAAGAATTAAATTATTTTCAAGGACTCAAATCATTCTGATATGTTTTTATTGTGGTATAATTTACAAAAAAATAAATGCATACATTTTAAGTATATAATTCAATTAGTTTTAACAGATGTTTGCACCCATATAACCACATTCAGTTAAAATATAGAAAATTTCCATCACCTCAGAAATTTCTCTCAGACTCTTCACAGTTGATTGTCCTCCCATTCCTGCAGAGGCAAGCCCTCTCGTGGTTTCTAATGCCTTAGGTTAGTTTCACTTTTCATGTAACTGGGATTATAAACGTAATATGCACTTCTGTATCTGGCTTCTTTTGCTCATAATAATTTTCAGATTCATCCATTTGTTGCTTGTATTAGACATTTGGTACTTTTATTACTAATATTCCATTGCATAAATACATCGGTATATCTATTCACCTGTTAATTGACATTAGGATTGTTTCCAGGTTTAAGCTATCATGAATAACGTTGCTATGAATATTCGTGTAATATAAAGGATAGTATATCCTCATTTCTCTTGGGTAAAAATGCAACATAATTCCTATTGCAAACACAGCCACCCAACAGCCCCATCACCCGTAGCTCTTACACTCCGCATGGATTGATTTAATAGGTAAATAAAAACATGACTAAATCCTATCCTGTAAAAAGAAAAAAAGCATCTACATGCAAAAATAACAACAAAAGTTTGTTTGTTTATATCCTAAGTAGAAGATGTTGTCAACTAAACCTTGGTCCTTGTTGGTAAGCTCATAAAGAAAAAAACCCAAAAAACAGAATACTACGTAAATATTTTTTTCAGTATTTCAGTATCAACTAAGATACAAATACTTAGTTTTTTTCCAGTTATTTTCCAAATGCAAACATCTTGTGTGGAGAACATGTTAGCTTTTGGGATGTGAAGCAGTAAGTGACGCAAACAGTGAAGTGTCTGCCTGAGTGTGTGTACCATCTGGTCAGGGAAGTACACATCTCTCCTTGGGTGGCAGCAAGTGTCCTTAGGTTTTAGGTTTCACTTCCAGTGCAGGCAGAGCTGACCAAGACCATGGATCCTGGTTGTTGTTTCCTGTGCAGCTCCCCAGCCCCTCGCCCATAGCCCTGTCTGTCAGAATCCTGTCAGCAGCAGAGTAAGATGATCTGCCAAAGACTCCATCCAAGGAAACGTAGGACAGAAAGTGCTCTACAAGGCAGAAGATGTTAGCACACTTTCAGGTGCAACTACAGTTCTCCAGGCCCGTAAAGTTCTCTGCAGAGTTATTGGTGTATGATTAATTAGTGTAGGAAATTGCTGTGTGTTTCCTTTGCTATTGACTAGGTCAATTTTCCCAAAAGCCTAAAATTGTTGATTGTGTTTTGTAAGTGAATGGGGTATACTTAACTTAAAGATGCATGGAGGGGGCAGGTAGGTTAGTAAACACTCCCCAAATGCAAAACCAGTGAAGGGAATGAAAAACTAATTCATTGCTTCCAGTCAAAGCTGATTTTATTTTTCAATCTCCCCTCTATGTCTTTTGTTGTGGCTTCCTAAGTTCCCTTTCTCTTAGACCACTATGCTCACACTAGGAACCAATCCACCCTCGAGGAAGTTAGTTCATTTTACGTAGATGGTATTTTGTGTGTTTTTTTTTAGTTTTTTTTTAAGGGTTATATTTAGGGGCTGTCTACATATTTAAGGGGGAGAAGTCTACTTGGCTCCTCTTTTGTAAAGCTTTTTTAACTGTTGCCTGTAGCTCTTTCTTACTGTGTACAATCTATGTTATTTGTTTGTTTTTCTCTTCCCACCCTAGAAGTTTCCTTTGAAAATTTTATTTTTAAATTCTGCTTTTAGGTAGAGGTTTTTATTTTACTACACCAACTCCGTTTGCTTTTCATCTAGAAATTTCTATCAGTTGATCTGTACAGAATTCTTTACTGGTCCCAGTGCTACTAAAAATCTGTTCCTTTAAAAAATATATTTTCTGCCATTTTTAGTGATTTGGGGTATGAGGAGATGTGATTGTTAATTCACCATATTAACTTAAATCTATTTTACTATTTTTTGTGTTTTATTTGTTTCTTAAAAACAGTTTCTTGTTCATTTTATAAAGTGATGCACACCATCTATAGAAAATTTGGAAAATACGGTCAAGCAAGATGAATAACAGTTTTTTTAAAAGACAATGTATGTTTTCATAAGTATCAACTATATTCAATTCTGTAATAAGGTTCCTTCAGTAAAGGAAAAAATACTTACATCTTAATTTCAGTAAAGCCATTGTAGACTAAGGCAAAAATCTCTGAGTTCCAGCCTTATAAATGAAAAACACCTTGGTACTCTTGATACTGAATTCTAATCACTGCAAAAGATAGTTTTAAGGTCTATTAAAAAGGTAAGATTAGATGAGATAAGTTTGTGTTTGGCTGCATGTAATAGGAAATTAGGAGTTGTTTTGCTTCTCATTAAGAGACGTGGTCCAACCCTGACAGGGTGGCCACATGATACCCCTTAGCATGGACCCAGCCACATTCGATCTTCTGTCTGTGCCATTCTTCCTGTGGCCAACATCCTTGTTTGTACAAGATGCCTGGCAACTCCAGGCATTCATCCATGTGCTGTCATGAGTGTATATCAGCTGACCTTGTTCTTTTTGGTCAGGAAAGCCTTAGCTTTTCTCGAAGCACTCTTGCAAAATTACACTTAAACTTCATTGACCACTCATGTCACATGATCATTCTTAGCTGCAAAAGAGCCTGGACATCAAATTCTTTGGTTTAACATCTAACTCCCTGGAACAAATCCAAGATATTGTTAAGAAAAATGGTGTTTGTGGCAGGCAATAGAAGTGTTTGCCACAGAGGCCAGTGTCACAGGGCATTTAGGTGGCTCACAGTAAAGATCCCTGAAGGGCTAGATGCAATTTTCTGGGTCCAGGCAGACATAACTTCATAGATTGCCACACATATCTAAATATGTACACATAGCAAGTATTTGCGTGAATAAGAATGGTACTTTATTTCTCTATTTAGCCAGATGATGCTTCTCTCAACAGTACTACCCTTTCAGATGGGTCCCAGGATGAAGAAGGGACTTTTGCAGTTCCCAGGAGTGGCTCTATGGTAAGTCATCGCATGTCAAGACAATTGCATATCAGGGCAAAGTATAGGTTCAAGGCAAGGAGAAGCAATTTCTTCAAAATAGATAAGAAAAACTTGAATTAAGATTGCAAGGAAACCACAGCTGCCAATAGACTCATCAACCTGGTAACGATTAGAAAGGAGGAGACTCAAAACTGAGGGATGAGTAGGTCTCAGTTTAAAAGAGGACTTCATAAATTAATGCCACTGCAGCCAGAAACCAAAGGATGTTCTTTATATGTATCACGCAGGGAGGAATTTGTTAACTTTGTTCCTCTTGGCTGAATTCACACACATGATCTGGCCTAACTCTCTGCCATCTTATTCCAGAAGTCCTTCTACCTGCAGGATAAATTAAAACCCCTCATCCTGATATCTAAGGATTTCTACTATTGTCTACATTTCCAGCCTTAGCTCTTGGGACTGATCCATGGAAACCCTCCACTTCATACAAAGTCACTCACTTGGCCTTGAGTAACAGAACCTATACTTTGCTTTGTTAAAAACACTTGTCATTCCCTCTCTCCCCACCTCCACTGGGAATCCTCACGTGGTGTCTCTGTGCAGGTGCTCTGGCAGGGATGATATAATGGACCAGAAGAAGTGAGAGACCCTGTTAGATTAGGTAGTGGTTCTCTAATGGCAAGTTGATAGGCAGCAACAGATGGCACTTCAGACAGGCAGATGGGGGGGGGGGGCACATTCAGATGTCCCTGTGGAGTAGTGGCTTCTCCTCTGTTGTCCATTTTGAAGCACAGGATAGTAGACATTCGCGTGCGTGACACATTCCCAGGATATCCCCATTGTTCAGGGGCATAACGCAATTAGCCCCATGTAAATGAGCTTTTCTGTTGTGTTTTTAGATTTTTGTTTATGGAGTTGTTTTGTTGCACAGTGATACATATAAGAAACATAAAACAATGTGAGTAACTTCGGTCAATGAGTAGTAACCTAGCAATAGTACTACAGGTGTTGGCACAGATAGGCTAAGGGTTACCCACAATGTCTGACCTATTGGCTATAAATTCAGCCCTTATTGCCCATATAAGACCATGCATTGGAATGCAAATGAGTATGTCTCAAATAATAAAATCCAATTCACCTTCCTGGTTAATGAAAATAAGTCATTCACAAACTCTGGTAAGTACTGGAAGTGAGCAGTTACCTGCTATAGACCTTACACTGTTGTGCTGTGCCCCTGTGACTGGGGATTCCTGCTCTAGGTTCTTGCTTAGGATACTTTATTTTGTCTCAGCTGATGGTACCCATGTGTCTAAGACCTAAGTGTTAGCCTCCACTCTACCTACCCTCCCGCTGTTACTGAAACCCGTGGATTTTATCATGTAAATAGAATATTTCTACTCTTTTCCTACAACTATTTCCTTAGTATTGAAACTCATCATCTTTCTATATTGCTGAAGTAGCCCCTAAGTGATCTCCCAGACTTTAGCTTATACCCCTCCAATTTATCTTTCCCACAGCTACAAGTTTTGCTTAATGCCCACAGTGGTTCCCCCACACCTTCTAGTTCAGGGGTGCCAAAACTGCGGCCCGTGGGCAAACTGCGGTCCGCAATCCATTGTTAATTGGCCCGCAGCAAATTCCAAAAATATATTTAGTTTACTTAAATAAACCAGGTGAGGCAATACATACTTCACCTCGAGTGAGTGGCCTGGCTGTTTGTGTATTTTACCGCATATGGCCCTTGGTAAAGAACGTTGAAAAAAGTTTGGACACCCCTGTTCTAGTTAATGCAAAAGCTCCTGACATGTCTGACCCCTCATCTGCCTCTCTAGCTGACTTTACCAACCCCGGCATTTTGTATAAACCAGCAACAAAGGACTGAATATCGTGCCAGGCACACACCAAGCAAAAACTGAACAGGGATGTTTGCACAATTGAGTTGCTACAGCAGAGATAGTTGGATAGGCCTTGTTTGTTTTGTTTGTTTTTATTTTTTAATTAGTTTCAGGTGTACAAAACAAAATAATGATTAGACATTTACACACATCACAAAGTGATAACCCCAGCAAATCTATTGCCCCTCTGACATCGTACATGCTATTACAGTACCATTTGGCTATACTCCCTATGCTGTACTTTACATCCCGTGACTATATTCATATATATGTATATACATATATGTATAATAGTAGACATTAAATATTATTCTATATTAGTTTCAGCACAGTGGTTAGGCATTTATATAATTTATGAAGTGATCTTCCCAATAAGTCTTGTATCCATCTGACATTTTACATTATTTTTTACATCATTTACCTGAGTTTTTATGTTATTGACTATATTCCCCATACTGTATTTCACATCCCCATGACTATTTTATGACTGCCCATTTATACTGCCTAATCCCTTCATCTTTCTCACCCACCCCCAATCCCCTCTCATCTAGCAACCATCAGTTTGTTCTTTGTATCTATGAGCCTATTTCTTTTTTGTTTGTTTATTCTGTTCTTTAGATTCCACATATAAGTGAGATCATATGTTATTTGTCTTTCTCAGTCTAATTTATTTCACTTACTATAATACTCTCTAGGTACATCGATGTTGTTGCAAATGGTAAGATTTCTTTTTTTTTTATGGCAGAGTAATATGGCATTGAATAAATTTACCATGATTTCTTTATCCAATCATCTATGGATGGGTATTTCATTGTTTCCATATCTTGGCTATAGTGAATAGCGCTGTGGTAAACATAGGGGTGCATATATTTTTTCGAATTAAGAGTTTTGGATTTCTTTGGATAAATACCCAGGAGTATAATTGCTGGGTCATAAGGTAGTTCTATTTTTAATTTTTTGAGGAATCTCCATACTATTTTCCATAGCGGCTGCAACAATTCGAAATCCCACTAAGTGCACGAGGGATTGTTTTTCTCTACATCCTTGCCGGCACTTGTTTGTTGATTTAGTGATGATGGCCATTCTGACAGGAGTGAGGTGGTATCTCGTTGTTTTAATTTGCATTTCTCTGATGATTAGTGATGTTGAATATCTTTTCATGTATCTATTGACTATCTGTATGTCCTCTTGGGAGAGATGTCTGTTCAGGTCCTCTGCCCATTTTTTAATTGGATTGTTTGTTTTTCTGGTGTTTTTTAAAATAAATTTTGGATATTAACCCCTTATCAGCTGTATCATTGGCAAATATCTTCTCCCATTCAGTAGGATGTCTTTTCATTTTGTTGATGGTTTCCATTGCTATGAAAAACTTTCTCAGTTTGATGTAGTCACATTTGTTTATTCTTTCTTTTGTTTCCCTTGCCCAAGGAAATATATCAGTAAAAGTATTACTAAGGGTAATGTCTGAGAGTTTACTTCCTATATTTTTTTAAGAGGTTTATGGTTTCAGATCTTACATTTAAGTCTTTAATCAATTTTGAGTTTATTCTTGTATATGGTATAAGAAGGTGGTCTAGTTTCTTTCTTTTACATGTATCTGTCCAGTTTTCCCAGCACCATTTATTGAACAGATTGTCTTTACCCCACTGCATATTTTTGCTTCCTTTGTCATAGATTAAATAACCATATAGACGTGGATTTATTTCTGTGTTCTCTATTCTGTTCCATTGATCAATGTGTCTATTTTTATGCCAATACCATGCTGTTTTGATTACTAAGGCCTTGTAGTTTAATCTGATATCAGGTAACATGATATCTCCAACTTCGTTCTTCTTTCTCAGGATTGCCGTGGTTATTCGAGATCTTTTATGGTTCTGTGAAAACTTTAGGATTATTCTAGTTCTGTGAAAAATGCCATTGCTATTTAAATAAGGATTGCATTGAATTTATATATTGCTTTGGATAATATGGACATTTTAACTATATTAATTCTTCCTATCATGAGCATGGTATATGTTTCCAGTTATTTACATCTTCTTTAATTTCTTTCTTCAATGTCTTATAATTTTCTAAGGACAGGTCTTTTACTTCCTTCGTTAAATTTATTCCTAAGAATTTTATTTTTTTGATACAATTGTAAATGGGATTGTTTTCTTAATTTCTCTGATAGACATTATTAATGTATGAAAATGCAACTGATTTCTGAATATCAATTTTGTATCCTGCTACTTTACAAAATTCATTTATTCTAATAGTTTTTTTGGTGGAATCTTTGGGGTTCTCTAGGATAGCACTTGTTTTTGAAGCTTTTCCATAGCATTTGACTACAATTTTGCTTCTGATAAGAGTGATGCTAGTCATGTTTTTTCATTTCTTCATTCTTTGCTGTTAGCTTCTCCAAATCATTGGTTCATTGATTCATTCATCCATTCATTCATTCAACAAATACTTACTGAGCACACATTGTCTGCCAATAAGATTCCTAAAAATTTGACAGTGTAAGAGAAAGAAAATGATCTCGTGTGGCAATTATAGATAGAACTTCCTGGGGTAAGTTAATCACTCAGATTTTTGTTTTGTTTTCATTTTTTCTGAAAACTGATTGAATGCTGATAATGACATAAATAAAAATCTCAGCAAAAAATTTAAAAAAAAATCTCATTGGCACCAGTCTCCAATATGCCTTACTTTAGTTTATTAGTCAGAATATCTTTACTTAGAAATAGTAAGCAAATTGGTTAGTTGATAGAGTAGCCCACAGACACCAACTTAACCCTTAATGGACCTGCACTGAAAATCATTCTAGGACATCTTACCACAAGGTAAACACATTTTGATTTTCCTACTTCTTGCTTATAAGAAGCCACAGGCACCCCAGTTTGACTCCCTAGTCTCTTCTTGATCGTGGTATTTCCAGTAATTCAGTGAAGTGGTGACAAGGGCTACAGTGGACCTGTACATGATGCCTGAAGAGGTAAATCTCACCTGTGAAGATAAATTCCCTGGGACATTTTACTGTCATCTTCAAGACTACAGAGACTCCCAATAACTTACCATATTAGAAATTTATGTTATGCGATGGTATAAAGTAGGCAACCTAACTTTATCTTTTCCAAAAGGATAACCTTGGCTTCACCAATACCTTTTTTCAGTCTTTCCTGTTTTCCACAAATGCATCTTTATGATAAGTGAAATATCTCTATAATACAGGGTTTAAATTACTATGACTCTGTATCTGATTATTGAATCTGTCACTATAAATTCATGATCTGATTGTTCTGCATCAAAATGTTCTTCCCTCTTCTCAGAAATTTCCACTTTTAAATGAAATTAGAGAAGACTTATTACTACCCATTAAAAAAAGCTTGTTAGGACTCCACAAAGTATTTCATTGAATTTAAAGATTAAAGCCAGGGGAAGAATTCACATCTTAAATACTGCCTTCTCATTGAGAAACAATGATTGCGTTTTTTTCATTTATCTAATATCATTTATCCTTCAATAAAACTTCATAATTTTCTTATATTTTTTCCTTACACATCTTTTCACTGGTTAATTACTGGGAATTTAATGGTTTTTCACTGGTGTTTTAAATGTAGGGTTTTTTCATTATATCTTCCTTTCTGAGAATTCTTTTTTACTTCTAAGAGTTTTTTATTTGATTTTATACTTGGTGCAGATATCATCTGAAATACTGATTTTTATTTACCCAATCTTTAAAATAGTTATTCATCTTATTTCTTTTCCTTGTCTTATTGACTGACCATAATCACCGTAATATTGAATAATAATTATGGGGACCTTTTGATAAGTTTTTGGTTTTCTCATGAATTCTTCTAAGTTTCATCATTAAGTTGAGTATTTGTTCTAGGTTAATGAGCCTCGTACTTACTTTATCAGGAATGGAAGTTGAATTATATTAAATGATTGTTCATCATCTATTAAAATGAATATATTGTTTTTCTCCTTTAAACAATTACTTTAAGAATTACATTGATACGTTTTCCTTTCTTTTTTTAAATTAAAGTTTATTGGAATGACAATGGTTAGTAAAGTTACATAGATTTCAGGTGTACAATTCTGTAATACCTCATCTATATATCACATTATGTGTTCTCCACCTTGAGTCAGTTCTCCTTCCATCACCATATATTTAGGTTTTTCTAATATTGACTATAATTTTGTTACTTAGATAAAACTTACTTGTTGTGTTATATTATTCATTTATTACACTACAAAATATGATTTACTACTGTTTTAGCATTTTTAACCACTAATCTAATAGGTGGGGATAGTGTATGTATGTCACACACACGCACATGCGCGCGCACGCGCACACACACAGAAGGTGCCAAAAATGTATACACATTTTAAGAAAGGAAAAATCTGTTAAAATTACACTGATGGTAACCACTTTGAGCATCTCTCGTAATTGCAGAAGTCAAATGTGACTTGTAGTCATCTTTTGTTATCAGTATATATTGAGTATTATAATACAATTTTAATACAGTTTTCTTTTCTTAAAATGTGTATACACTTGTTTGGCACCCTCTGTATATACACAAATATATACACAAATTTATTTAGGTGTATAATTTTTAGGTTTTCAGTGAAGCTAGCTATTACTCCTTTTTTGTTCCTAACGTTTATGTCTATTGTCTCGTTCAGAACTGTAAATAATTGCCTATATCAGCAATATTTTTAAGAAGTCACTACCTTTAATTAATGAAGCCTACTTTTTCTATTGTAGTAATTCATTTAATCCTTATTAATTTTTTCATTCATTCTTGGGTATACTTGGATAGTTTTTTTCTAGTTTCTTGGATTATAAACATATTTCATTTATTTATAACCTTTCTTATTTGCATTTAAGTTTAAAAATTAATCTTTCAGTAATGCTTTAACTATTCTCATGGATTTTTGGAATTTAATGGTCTCGTGGTCTTTAACATTTAGTTTATAATTTCATATGTGATTTAATTCTTAATCCAAGATGTCATTGGAATGCCTTTGTAAATTCACATTTAGATAGATTTTGTGATTGTTATTATATTTTTTATTTCAAAATTGATTGCATATTTGTCATAGAATGGCTTATCTAAGCTCATCTTTGGGGAATTTGGCACAGTGGTTGTAAGATGTGGATTTATCAGTTCTGATGCAAGTGCAGAAGAGAAGGAGCAGGAAGCTTATTATCTGTATTGACTCAAGCACAGGCAGCTTTAGTACATAGAGTTCTAACACATAGAGTCAAACCATGAGCAAAAACTAAGCAGCCAGTCAGGAAGGTCAGAAATATCTCCTGAGTCAGTGAATTTCTGACTGTTTGCTGTGGAAAATGTTTGGTATGGTGTTTCTTTAATGTGAAGGGAATATCAGATAGTCAAAGTCTAGGTTTCAAAATTTTTTATTAAATTTATTTGGGGTGACATTGGTTAGTAAAATTATATAGGTCTCAAGTGTACAATTCTATAGTACATCATCTATATATTGTATTGTGTGTTCACTACCCTGAGTCAGTTATCCTCCCATCACCATATGTTTAACCCTCTTAACCCTCTTCTACCATGGCTTCCCCCCTTACCCTCTGATAACCACTAAGCTGTTGTCTGTGTTTATGAGTTTTTGTTTCTTTGTTTGTCTTTTTTTTTAATGTATTGGGGTGACAATTATTAGTAAAATTACATAGATTTCAGGTGTACAATTCTGTATTACATCATCTATAAATCCCATTGTGTGTTCATCACCCAGAGTCAGTTCTCCTTCCACCACCATCTTTGTTTGTCTTGATCCTTTATTGCTTTCAATTTTATATCCCACATATCAGTGAAGTCACATGGTTCTCAACTTTTTCTGTCTCACTTATTTCACTTAGCATGATAAACTCAAGATCCATCCACATTGTCACAAATGTCAGTATTTCATCTTTTCTTATGGTCGAGTAATACTCCATTGTCTATGTCAATATGTACCACATCTTTGTTCAGTCATCTATCGAAGGACACTTTGATTGTTTCCATGGCTTGGACAATGTGAATAAAGCTGCAATGAACATTAGAGCAAATATCCTTAATGGGTAAATATTTTCAGATTTGGAATTTAAACTAATAATCTCCCATACTCGATTTTTCAATCCCAGTGCAGTATGATTTTAGCAGCAGAGCAAGTTTTGGTAGCAAGAAAATGTTGCCTTACTTTATCATTTGAAGCCCCAATGTGAAACTCTTGTGGTTGGGCACATAAGGAAATAATAGGATCTATTATGGACAAGCCATGGGAGTTTATTTTAAACGGGAGTGGTATTTATGCTTGAAATACATTAAATTCATTAGTATTTTTTAAATTATGATAATGTTAATATGTTTAATGGGTGAATAGATGTTTTAAAACTATGAATAACAAGCACCTAGCCTTTTCACTCAATCTATTTCAAAATTCAAGGTCCATTTATTGGCAGGCTGATCCTTTTCCATTTTCACCATGTCTTTCCCCAGATTTAACACATGAATGGTCTTTTGTTTATTTTGTTCTGTTTTGTTTTAACCCTTATGAGTCTAAATATCAACTCCTCTACATGACTTTAAAAGCCTTCCATAATTTGAGCAGACCCTCTTGACTATTGTATTTCTCGTATTTTATTAACATCTTGCCTCAATTGCTGGCTAACCAGCCTCTCCGTAATCCCTTGTAGCTGAAATGCTTCAGATATTTCCATATCTGAAATTTATACTACTATGTTTGGGTTTAATGCTTTTGCCCACCTCTCTCTGCCTTTATAAGTCCTTTTCCTCATTCCTTGCATTCCAGCACAAGTTCAGCCACCTCTCCAGTAAAACGTTCTGGGCTGCACCTCTTTCCTTTCCATTACTCTCCAATACACACTTATAGTTGTATTATAGAAATTCTCTCTTAACAGTGACTTGATTGTATTTTAATAATGTTCCATAAATGTTACTCTGTTCTGTCTCATTATAAATAGGCAAGAACAGGGATCACAGTTTAAACTTCTGCTTCTCGAAGAAAGTCCACGAATAATTTACAAAGAGCAGGCACTCATTTTGTACAATAGGCTAACTTCTCCACTTTACAGATTAAGAAATTAACGTTTTAATAGGTTAAAGCATCCCATCCCATCAGCTGCAAGCTCTACGTAAATGTCTCTCAATTTTAACGAGTGTTCTCTCCCATAGGTGAGGTATTTTAAAGTTTAATAAAACATTTCTTTTTCAGAAAACTTAAGGAAACCACTGAAAAGTGGTCCACATTTTTCTAAAGATTTTAGTGCATGCATAAATCTTTATTCTGTAATGTTAGGTTTTAGAGCCACCAAAAATCTGACTGACAATGAATTATGTGGCCCTAGACCTTTTTGTGTCTTTTCTCTCTTCCACCAATTATGTATTTGGGCATCTACATTTTAACAATTGGCTATATATTCAGATGCTGTTTATGCAGTAAGTGTATCATGTCCTTTGAAATAAAATAGGGAAAAAAAACACAGGCTCAGAATTTGAGGCTCCCTTGTGTAATTTGTAGCACTATAAAGCTTCTTTCATGAAGCAGGTGTTCAGTTATCGCTAAATAAATATGAGAATAAAAGAAACAACATCAGGCTCTGGGGAAAAAAAGAATAGACTTTATCTGAAGAGCATATAAAAGATTCTTGATGAAATAGCAGATTTTCACCCTCATACATATTCACAGATGATAACTCCCACATTAAAATTTATATTGATAGAAATGGTAGAATTTGTGTATAAATTTTTTTATTAGTACATTGAACCTAGGCAGTAACTCGCTTCACAAGGCTCTACAAAGATACGTATTCAATTTCTGATAGTATTACAGGGGAGTGCAATGCTTTGGTAGGATCTCAGTGAAGAAAGTAGCAAATTTATTAAGAGGGTAAACTGAACTAGAAAACGTAATTTTTTGGTATTTATCAGTCTGTATTTTGTAATGAAGGAATTAACATGTTAACAAATTAGTAATAGCTAACCCTCGTATAGTACTACATACCAGATATTATTTCATGTGATTTATATAGGATAATTCATTTAAAATTCACAATAACTCTTTGAAATATGTTCTGTTATCATCATTTTATAGATTAGGGGCCTAAGCAATAAAGAGTTCTAGTGACTTGCTTGAAGTCACATAGTAAGTGGCAAAGCTGGGATTAAAGTTCAAGCACTCTGGCGCTGACATCCCTGTTAGTAACCACCTAGCTATGTCATGACTTAGAGTTTATGACCAAAATGTGTGACCAAGCGCTTCAAGAATAACAAATACTATAATTGTCAAACTATGTGACATCAAACGTTGTAATTTCTATATGTTAAGCGCTAAGAAGACACAGTCATTTTGACCTTGACTTAGTTCTTTGGTAAACGTGTGTGAGCTGTACAGGTCTGAACAAAATGAAGAAACAAAGGAAATCAGATGCAGGCTTTTTATGACATAAAGAATTGCTTTTTGTGAAAAGAATTCTTGTATACTGCAGAACATAAATCAGATTGAAATGCAGGGTAGATTGTATTTATGGTAAATGTTTTGTGTTCATTTTTCCTTGTTTCACAGTCTATTCTTGAGACTATTCCCGATATACCAGTTCATTCCAATGGATCAGCAAGCCCTGGACGGCCAGTTCAGAATTCAGTGAGTGGTGAGTAACACAACCTCCTATTGATATGACCAATATCAATAGGCTGTGTCTTCTTGCTTTTGTGCTGGCACCCAATACAGTTAGCAATGAATTTCTAAAAGCAGAGTAAGTGTGTTTTTCTCCCCATTTTTATTCTACCACCCCAGCATGTACTTCTCCCACCTCCAAACACCCCCGTTCTCTCACACCAGACAAAATTGATTGTGTCAAACGGGTAGCGGATTCTTTTCCTCCTTCATTACCACCGTATCATTTAGAAACTACTCACTTGGGTAGTATCTTTGATTTGGGGCCTCTTTCACAGGTAAGCTGGATCTGTTTAACAGTTGCAAGCAGGCCAAGAAGTAGGCAGCTTTCAAGAATCCCTAATTATCCTTCTCTAACAACAGCAACATTGGGTCTAGATGGACTTAATTTTAATATCATGAGAATATATAGAACTATCCCATTTTTGGACCTTCCTCTGGTAATCCTCAATGCCTTTCATGAGACATAAAAATTAAAATTGAAAACATCAGATTAAATAGAAAGTTTGTTTGGATAGCAATGATAGAAATTTGTTCATATGGAAGTCTAATGACACTGCATTACTGTTTAACTGAAATCATTCTGAGTGAATCTTATGCTTTTCCCTGGATGTGAACATTGTAACGTGTTTATGGAATAACATGTAAATATTTTGTGCTTATTTTACAGTAAATTGTATTGATTCATTAAATGGCATATTGAGTTTTTTACATCCTTTGTTTCTTAGATGATGATTATCTGGAAAAGAACATTCCACCAGACGCTGAAGAGCTATCTTTTGAAGTATCTTATTCAGAAATGGTTACAGTCGCTCCAAAAAGAAATAAATTTAAGAAGTCAGATTTTAAGAAAGAAGACTATGTTTTAACTGTAAGTAAAATCTTTCATAATTATTCCATAGCTTCCTGTGACTTCTCCATGGTGCAAACTAAGGTTTTTTTTTTCAGTTTATTTGTGTGTGCCCAAGGGGATGGGGAGATGCCCCGCATCAGTGTGGTGTAACACTGGGAGCACCACTTGTTTGTACATGCATAGCCTGCCTGGCAGCCCCGGGTGCTTGAATACTGTTTTATAAATGAAATAGGATTTCCAGCTGGCTTGTGTGCTTTCATGCACTTTATATCCTTACTTTACTTATATGTTAATACAGAGTCTAACTGTATACCTACTTGTGCCTCTAGAAGCACATATCAGCATGGGGTATTGCAGAACAAGTCATAACAAGTAAGAGCTTACAGGACAGACTAAAAATTCATCAAAGATAAGTTCAAGAATTATAATATTATGGGATGGGCAAGTAGTACTACATACTTCATTATCCTGAAAGCCTCATTTTATTTATTTATGTGTGTGTGTGTGTGTATGTGTGTGTGTGTGTGTGGTGTGTGTATTATATATATTATATATATATTATATATGTATTATATACATATATAATATATATTATATTATATATTATATATATATATTATATTATAATATATATAATATATTATATACATATATATAATATATATATATATATATATTCAGGAAACTATATCCTGATAAGTCCAATACAGAAACTATGGTACATTGATTTGTTTGCTACTCAATAAATGCATTTGTGGAGTTCATGATGTGGAGCCCTGAATGTTCTGTGCTAATCAGGGCTGACAGCATGATGAGCAGGGCTCACATAGTTTCAGAGCTAAAGGAATGAGTCATCTAGAAACAGGCGTCTTTGCCAAGTGGCCTAGACCATTCCCAGATTAATACCCTATAATGGAGAGGAGGAAGAGGACGGGGTGAGAACTGTAAGACTCACTGAGTGCTTTCTGTAGGCCCCATGCCTCACTAGGTATTCAGTTGCAATCATACCTGTGATTGCTCCCATTTTGAAGCTAAGGCAACTGAGGCCCAAAGAAGCTAAGGAACATACCCAACACCCCACAGCTAGTAGATGGCAGAAAATGGATTTAAATCTATGTGTGTCAAACTCCGAAACCCCTCCCGGTTCCTGAACAGTCTCTATTCTGGAGGGCACAGTGGCATTCTGGGGCAAAGATGGAATCCAGCAGGCCTGGTTTTGGGGGAGCACCTCCAAATCTTTAGAGAGAGTTGTGCAAGAGAGGATGCTGACCCCCAGTTCCCTCATTCAAGTTGTCCATCTCCTTCTGAAGTTTGGTTCACTGGGGTGCAGGCCAGTTTTACATGGAGAATTTTGCATGGGGTTTAGCACATGGTAAGTGCTCAGCAAATGATTTTGGTTCTTGTTTATATTGCTGTTGTTCTGTGTTACTGCGATGTGGGTCTTAGTCTCAGAAAGAATATAAAATAGCTAAGTGTTTAATAGCACACGGTATGCCCAAACCACATTCTATATTTTGTTGTACTTATAAATATTTGGAGTGCCAAGGAACAATTGTTGAATGAATGAATGGATTGATGGATGGTTTCAAAACCCCAAGGAAGTTATAATTTAGGGAGTCCCTATGGAGAATGTATACTTAAAGCTTTGTGATTTAAATAACTATAGGCTTTTTCTACTTTTGCTTTTTTCTCAATACTGGATTTTCCGAGAGCAAAGTATTTATTATATACTTTATCTATATACTTATATATAATACACATATAATTATATATTAATTATATGTCATACTTATTGTATAAAACTTATATTTTATTTTTACTTATATATTATATAAGAACAATCTCTTGCGTTTAAAAGGTCTTACTTCTTATAGTCTTCACAATATGTCTGGATTGTTGAAGGGTTTTTGGTTGTCGTAGTGTATTTTGCTTTCTAGTGTGGAAATGAAGACAATAATAATATCATTGTCTTTAAAATAATAATAGAATTATTTGGCACTTTCTATGCATTTTTCTTTTTAAAGACTCTTTGGGGTCATCTAAATTAGATTTTTAAGGTGCTGTCTTGGCAAGCGTGTGCAATCACTTTCAATTTGGAAATTACAGTCTTTTAAAGTATGCAGAAGAGAATAAATGATGTCTGGATTAAGGACTAATGGTCCAAAATAAAAAAATATGTCAAAAGCTCTCCTGGGAGTGCCTAGATGGTGTACCTTGTATGTATGTCTCATGTGTGCCCATGGTGCGTACATTTTATGTAATGCCTGGAATGTGCATTGTTGACAATACAGGATTTCCCTTGGAAGAAAGCAGTTTTTACAGTTGTGATGGCAATGGTATAGTATACTCAGAGCACTGTTTTGCATCTAGTTTAGCCTAGTAGTGATTTTCAAACAGTCTAAAAATTGTGTTCATAATCTTTCTATGATGCAGCATGCTCCTCAGATATTTTTGCAAATAGCATGTCTTGCTATAAAGGTTTAGAATGTACAGGTGGTATTTGAATGAAGGTATAATCATTTCCCTTTGCCATAAAAAATAAATATCCTTAATATGTATTTTAGAAATTTATTGTTCAGAAAACCAGATTTGGCTTAACTGAAGCAGGAGATCTGTCTGCTGAAGACATGAAGAAAATCCGCCACCTCTCTCTGATTGAATTGACAGCCTTTTTTGATGCCTTTGGAATTCCACTGAAAAGAAACAAAACAGAGAAAGTAAAAGGACGAGGTAATTAAGAAGACTGATTTCTTCTGATTTTAACAGTTTGACACATTAGAATAAGATAATGCTTTTCTGATTCTTTCTTTTCTTTTTTGACTGTGTTACAATGAAGACAATGGGATTTTTGGAGTTTCACTTACAGTCCTACTGGACAATGACCGCAAGAAAGACCCTGGAGTGAAAGTTCCCCTTGTGTTACAAAAAGTGAGTAGAGTGTAAAGGAGTGGGGAATTAATAGAGCCTCGTACTTACAATTTGTTCTTTGTAAACCTGCTAATGAGTGTTCCTTTAGATATAAGACACTAAAGCCCTATTAGGACTCAGTCCATTGTTGGTTTTCAGTTTTCTTCCATGAATCTCCATGACATCCCACAAGCGCTTGGACCAGTAAGCCTTACTATGATCTTTTGGATCCTGTTGCGTTGTCTGACCATAAGCTTCAGGTGATGGAACAGATGCACCATCACATGGCTTCCTTTGGTTCTATTTGTTTCAAATTTTTTTTTAAAGTTACTTGTGTATATGTATGTATTTGTGTGTGTATTTGATGATTCTGTCTGGGATAAAAGAACCGTTAATTATCAACAATCTGCTTACTGATCACACAAGTATTTGCTGAGATATGTCATAGATTGGGTGTTCCAAAATATGTATGTGTGATCACTTAAGTTAATTTTCCAAACAATGGTTAATAAAGTCTAAAAGTCAGCTTGTTCCGGTGGTTTTTAGATGTGACTGAGAAGATATAATACATTAAGACAAAGAAGAATTTTGGTTTGGGAAATTTTGAAAGTGATATTATCTGAAGTATCATATGCTAATATCTCTCTGACCATCATTGGTGAATGGCTCATTTGCTTTTAACTCTGTTTTTTTATAGCAAAAAGTTTACACCAGTTTACCTAAGTATACATTTATTCAACA
This sequence comes from Rhinolophus sinicus, assembly GCF_036562045.2. Taxonomy (NCBI): domain Eukaryota; kingdom Metazoa; phylum Chordata; class Mammalia; order Chiroptera; family Rhinolophidae; genus Rhinolophus; species Rhinolophus sinicus. The sequence goes on from NC_133758.1 coordinate 48,726,377, forward strand.
GTGACATCCAGTGACACATTAAAACTCCAAGCCCTAAATCTTACTGAATTTTACTGAATTTTAAATTGAGTTTTTAAATGATTATAAAAGTATTGACCTAGGAACCATATACTACGAGTATAAGTACTTACTTTATTCACAGTAATAATCCTATGACTCTATTATCTAAATTTTGCTACTAATGCCTCAAATTGAGTTCCTCTTCAAATCAGGTGACTGATTGGCTTCCAATGGGAGAATGGCAGCGGATGCCAGCAATGTGCCAGTGTGCACAGGGGCCATCTGTAGGGTGCCTCCCCTGCACGGGGCTGTGCCAGTGCCTTCCATTTCCTGTCATGTCTTGTCAGTGCCGAACAGCCCGAGGAGGTTGATGTTATCATCTCTCTTCTACTGACGAGGCAACTGAGGCAAGTAGGGTGAGATAACATACCCGAGAACACACAGCCAGCAAGACATAGATGCGAAAAAGAGCACAGTATATATATTCAAGGCCAAAGTCCATGGTGCCTCTATGATTTCCTTTCCTTCCTTGAATTAGAACCTTTGTCCTCTTGTAAAGAACAGAGTTTGAAGAAAATACATAAAATTCTAAAACTGAGAAGATTCAATACATGAATTTATATTATTATGTACGTGCAAAAACCTAGTGCAGAACTTAGCAAATGGAAGGTGCATAATACATAAATGCTAGTTAAACTAAATCCAGATTTATATCATATTAGCAACTCAATAAATTTTAGCTATTATTACTATTGATGTTAAGTATTCCTCTTTAAGACAGCTTGAGGTATTACTCTTCCATTCCTATCTTTTCTTGTGGACATATTTCTTCCCCCTAAATATCTACTTCTCTCCATACCTACAAGAAGTTCCCTAGTTCCAGGCACCATCGTGTCTTGAAGGGAAAATAGCAGAGACTCTAGATTCTGCTCTTGTGTGAACTTGGGTAAATCATGAATCCCTTCCGCGTCTCGGTCTCCTCAGCAGTAGAATGGGGATACTAATAGTACTTGCCTCATAGGATTATTGTGAAGATTTTAATGAGTTAATAGATGTAAAGTACTGAGAATGGTATCTGACATGCAAAAAGTACATGATCAATGTCAGTTTTTATTGTTATTTTGACACCATTATCATCACCATGACAGTTCATGAGAGCTATAAACCTTTACAATTTCTACCTCCGTGGTCAGATTTTTTAAAAGTTCCTATAGTTTCTTAGCCAGAGTAGTTGCAAATAATGACAGTGATTTTACAGTCTTTTCTTATAGGTCAGTCTGCAGGAAGAGATATAATAATCAGATCTTAAAATAATTAAGTGGCAGCATACTTTAGTTGTGAAGAGCACAAGCTCGAGAGAGTCAGTGCCGTTACTTTTAAGGTTGATCCTGGGAAGGTGATATAACAGCCTAAGGCTCCATTTCCTCGTTTGCAAATCGGAGGGTAATTTAGACCTCATGTGGTGTTGTGAACACTTACTTAGGAATTCAAGTACCAGACATGTACATACATGCGCTTGGTAATTTATTGTTTGTTGTCATCACTATTATTTCAGATGTTTGGAATCATTTATTTTTGTAATGTATCATTGCTTTCTAGTTTTTTGAAAAAGTTGAGGAATCGGGTCTGGAGTCTGAAGGAATTTTTCGACTTTCAGGATGTACTGCCAAAGTCAAGGTACCAAACGTTTTCTATCTTCCTCCTTAGAGATCTAAGCTAGCTAGACCTAGTTCATACAAGTATCAGGTATCTAATCCTTTGTTATTGTTTTTTGATACTGTTACTTGGCCCTCCCTAATATTCGTCAATACCTTTGATTAGATGTTGTTCCGTGGTCCTGAGTTGTATATTCTTTTAAACCAATAAAAATCCAACAACAATGAAATAACACATCATTTCACCATCAAAAACTGCTGCTTGTAGTTAGTTTGTAAAAGTTGAAAAGTTCCATCAGTTTTTTTGGGTTAAACACTTTAGTTTGCTGTGTTCCTCTCAGTCATGGAATTCAGGAAGCCAATGTTATATGAGCCCTTATTTCCAATTATCAGTTGCTTTATACTTAGAAATATTGTTTGGCTCTCCTTTGAATGAAAGTCCTTACAAGAATTTATAGGAATGGCCATAACCACTGTAATACTCACTCAGCTGTTCTAAAACCCAGTTCCATTTAAAGTGGTATTAGTTTCTACCTGACACATGAAGAATTCCTTCCTGCCCTCATATCACTCTTTGGTTGGTGGACATGGAAACATGAGCAGTTTTAAGTGTTGACTCCCTGAAAAAAAAGTCTTAAAGTGAGGGAAAAGTAAATTTGGTTCTGTTTAGAACTATTAAAAGGAAACGTATGAAAGAGGAAAAGCATATCTTCATTAATTCATTTGGTACATGTTTTGGGAAATTCTATTTGTATCAGAAGATTTTGAGTTTTTATATAAAAATCTGAGGAGATGTCTTTCTAAATGGAAACTGAGACTAAATAAGCTGTGTCTGTTGGAAACTCCAGAAAGCAGATGTTGGGATGAAGTTAGGAGCAGAAGAGGCTTCCTGGGGATAGTGCGTCTGAAAGCTAAAGAGGCGGGGGCAGGGTTGGGCAGGCTGAGCCACAGATCACAATTCAGGTCTGACAGTTAGTTCATCCTGTCCCATGAAGTGGCTACGCCCCGGTCCCCCCCCACACTTAGTCATTGCTAGGCCTTCCTATGAAGAACAGGCTGAGGCAGATCAGAAGGTGCTAAGAGCTGGGGGAGTCAGCCACCTGGACTTTTACAAATGATCAGCAAGTTCTTTTTGAAGGGAGATCTGAGCAGTGTACCACCCTTTGCCAATGGCAGAAGGGGTCAGGGCATTTGGGGGCTGTGACTTCCCTATTAGTGAGGATTACTAAATACTGGCACAAGTTCATTTGGAAGACAGGAAAATTCCTAATGGCTCCTTAAGGTTTATAATTTTTAAATTGAATCTGCTTTTGTCTCAGGTTCTCATAGGTGTGGTTGTTATATATACTGCAGAACAAATGTATCCTCAGTCTGAGGATGAAGGCTATCACTAGTTTTGGTTAATTCTTTGGTTGTGTAGAGTTGGAGAATGAAAATAAAGTCAAAGAAACAAATTTTTTTAACAGAATTACACTCCATCTGTCTAAACATCCCTCCATAATTAAGGAAGTTGTATTTGCCCATATACTTACTGGCGTGTGTGTGTGTGTGTGTGTGTGTGTGTGTGTGTGAAAAACACAGTATGACTTAAAGTTCTCGTTTTAAATAGTCAAAAAGAGAAAACATTACATCGTATTTCTTCTGTGCATGAATTTTAGCATCATAGAAGAAATTACTTTTCTTTAGCTAATCTGACTGAAAAAAATGCTTATCAAAAGCTAGTAATTCCTTCAAAGTGTTCTTAGAAACACATACATTTCTGAATCACATTTAAATAAAAGTCCCTTTCTCCCCTAATCAGTTTTATGTAGTTTCAGCCTATTTATTCCATTTCTTGTTAGTCCAAAAAATGTAATCCAGATGTTTCAACGGGTTGAGCTCCGGGAAAACCAATGTGAAAGAAATCTGGGCCAGTGAACAGAAACAGGGGACTATTGCAGTTAGAAAGGCATTGTAACTTGATATATTAAAGGGGTCTTTATTTCTATCCTTTGTTCAAATTTTTAAACTATTTTCTTTTGTAATTTCATCTGTTAGATTATTTTTTCTAGGAATATGCTTGGGGAAAGACCGTTAACAAAACTCCACTTTAGTTATCCTCAAACTGTGCCAAATGGGCGACACTAACACTAATGTGTCATTGTGAACATCCAGCCTGATTTTGTGCTTTCAAGGAACGCAGTGCTGAGGGAAAGTTGCTACTTTTAGTGACACAGGGGTCACAGCAGCGGAGCCCATTCCTATGTTTAAGGCCTCAGATCATTTGGAAGCAGTTTAATATTTTGTGTTTCCAGTAATTTTTTTCTTTCCAAAAAGGATAGAAATTTGAGCCAAACACTTGGAGATGTATTTTATGGAAGAAGGCAGACTGTTTGACATGTGAGGTTTTTTGTTTGTTTTTTTTTACTCATTTCAGTTATTCTGAGGCTGCTCTAAATGTTTTCTAATTATGTTACCTGGTCTGCTCATTTCCCTTCCTGAACTGCTTTTTGAAGCTGAAGGCAGGTCATTTGCTATAAAACTACCTCAGAAAAGGAAGCAGGCTATATGTTTGCTCAGAGGAGATTTAAGGTCATGTCTCTGACCCTTGCCTAGTGCTCTCATTATCATTGGACAGTAAACATGACTTCTTTAACCTTTAAATGCTCCCTGTCTTTGGCAAGGTAAAGTGAACACCTGATTTATATGGTTTTACAGTTAGAACCACAGAAATATCAGCTCCGCTTCTACCCTCCACAATCTGCTGTGCTGGAAACCAATAGAGGATATTCTTTCTCTCAGTTTTGTTTTATACTGGCCATCCAGACAAGATTATTGTCTACAATATCTACAATCACATATGCATGGGTTTCCCATGTTAATAACACTAAATTTCATAACAGACCGAGAAGACCGGGGACATAACGAGCAGCTGGCATTCACTGAGCGCTTACTGTGTGGCAGGCCCTGCCCCCTGAGCTTTACGTTATATCATCTGAATTCATCTCCATGAGGTTGTTTTAATATCCCTATTACACAGTGAGAAACTTGAGGCACAGAACATACAAGCAGTCAGTTCTGGAATTGGCATAAAAACCTAGAGAATCTGGTAATAGAGCCTGCTCTTGACACTGGAGTCGTGCATGATGCCTTTTAGGTGACAGGGAACCACTGACAGGTTAGAATGATGGTCACAGTATTTCAGATAGCTTCTTGTGGCGGAGGTATATAGGATATGAATTTGAATTCTTCTTCCCTCGCTGGTGCTTCCTGCCCACTTCAAACCCATTTCAACTTTGCTTTACAGCAGTGATACCAGGCAATGGATGAAAAACATGTGCTCTTCCTGTATTTCCTGTTAACAGCACCCCCACCTACCCGTCACTCATAGCAATCTGAGATGAGAATCATCTTGGACTGTTATTTCTCCCTCTGGGTCTCATATTCAGTTCATCACTGCTTCTTTGGTTTTGAAATTTTTAAGTTTACTTTTAGACCCTCTTCACCCATTTCTCCCAACCTGAAACCACCCATCTTTGTCAACCACCAATCTGTTCTCTGTCTCTATGAGCCTTTTTATTTTTTGATTCCACATAACAGTGAGGTCATACAGTAATTGACTTTCTCTGTCTAACTTATTTTACTCAGTGCCCTTGAGGTCCATCCACATTGCCACAAATGGCAAGATTTCATTCCTTTTTATAGCTGAATAATATTCCATAATATATACACAGAGGGTGCCAAAAAAGGTCTACACATTTTAAGAAAGGAAAAGACTGTGTTAAAATTACACTGATAGTAACCACTTTGAACACTTGTTGTAATTGCAGAAGTCAAACATGACTTGTATTCATCTTTTGTGTTCAGTATATATTGAGTATTACAATATAATACAATTTTTCTTTCTTAAAATGTGTAGACTTTTTTTGACACTCTCTGTATATATATCATAAAGACAATATATAAAGAAGATAGAGATCAATGACACTAAGAGCTGTTTTTTTGTAAAGATAACAAAACTGACAAGCCTTTATCTGAACTCACCAAGAAAAAAGAGAGAGGAGGACTCAAATAAATAAAACATCAGAAATGAAAGAAGAGATATTGTAACTGATACCACTGAAAAACAAAGAATCATAAGAGACTACAATGAACAATTATATGCTAAAAGTTGTACAGCCTAGAGAAATATATCACTATTTCTTTATTCATCCATTGATGGACACTTAGATTGTTTCCATATCTCAGCTATTGTACATAATGCTGCTGTGAATATGGGGATACATATGGTTTTTTGAGTTAGTATTTTTGTTTTCTATAGACAAATACCCAGAAGTGGAATTGCTGGATCATATGATAAATTTATTTTTAAATTTTTTAATCACTTCCATACTGTTTTCCATAGTGGCTGCACCAATTTACATGCCCACCAACTGTGCACAAGCATTCCTTTTTCTCTACATCCTTGCCAACATTTGCTATTTTTTGTCTTTTTGATAATAGCCATTCTAACAGGTGTGAAGTGATATCTCATTGTGGTTTTGATTTGCATTTCCCTGATGATTAATGATGCTCAGCATCTTTTCATCTGTTAGCCATCTGTATGTCTTCTTTGGAAAAATGTCTGTTCAGATCTTCTGCCCATTATTTAATTGGATTGATTATTTTTTTGCTACTAATGTATTTTAGATATTAGCTCTTTATCAGATATATGATTTGCAAATAGTTTCTCACATGTAGGGGGTTGTCTTTTCTTTTTTTTTTTTGATGGTTTCCTTTGCTGTGCATAAGCTTTTTAATCTGATGTGGTCCCACTTATTTATTATTACTTTTGTTGCTTTTGGTGTCAGATCCAAAAGATCATTGCCAAGATCTATGTCAAGAAGCTTACTACCTATGGTTTCTTCTAGGAGTCTTATGGCTTTAGGTCTTCGACTCAAATGTTTAATACATTTTTCAGTTAATTTTTGTGTATGATATAAGATAGTGGTCGAGTTTAATTCTTTTGCATGTGGCTGTCCAGTGTTCCCAACACCATTTATTAAAGAGACTGTCTTTTTTCATTGTATATTATTGGTTCCTTTGTTGCATATTAATTGACCATATATGTGTGCGTTTATTTCTGGGCTTTCCATTCTGTTTCAACAATCTATGTGTCTGTTTTAAAGCCAATGCCATACTATTTTAACTACTATAGCTTTGTAATATAGTTTTAAATCAGGGAGCATGATGCCTCCAGTTTTGTTCTTCTTTCTCAAGAACGTATTGCCCCTTGGTGTTATTTGTGGTTACATAAAAAAAAGTTTAGAATATTTGTTTTATTTCTTTGAAAAAATGTCATTGAAATTTTTATAGGGATTACACTGACTCTATGGACATGTTAATCACTTACTATTGTAATTGTTGTCTATTTCTTACTTTAGGGGTGTTAATAGTTGCTTTATGTATTTAGGTGCTTCTATTTTGAGTGCATATTTACAAATGTTATATCCTATTGTTGGATGGTCCCCTTTATCATTATGCAATGCCCATCATTGTCTCTTACTACAGTCTTTGTTTTAAAGTCTGTTTTGTCTGATATCAGTATAGTTACTCCAGAATTCTTTTGGTTTCTATTTGCATGGAATATCTTTTTCCACATCTTCACTTTCAGTTTCTGTGTGTTCTTACACCTAAAGTGAGTCTCTCTTAGACAACATATAGATAAATCTTGTTTTTTTATCCATTCAAACTCTCTGTGTATTTTTATTGGAGAATTTTGTCCATTTATATTTAAAGTAATTGTTGATAGGTATGTACTTATTGCCATTTTGTTATTTATGGGGCATTTTGTAGTTCTTCTCTATTCCTTTCTTCTCTTGTTTTCTTCTTTTCTGGTTTGATTACTTTCGTTAGTGGTATATTTATGTTCCTTTATTTTTGTGTATTTACAACTAGGTTTTTGCTTTGTGGTTACCATGAAGCTTAGATGTTAACAACTTATATCTATAAATGTCTATTTTAATTTGACAACTTAAGTTTGATTTCATTCTAAAGCTCAATATTTTTACTCTCCCCTACTACATGTTTTATGTTTTTGATGTCACATTTTACATCTTTTTATCCTGTGTATCTCTAAACTAATTGTTTCAATCATAGTTATTTTTACTACCTTTGTCTTTTAACCTTCACACTAGCTTTATAAGTGATTAGTCTGTTATTTTTGCTATATATTTACCTTTTCAGAGAGACTTATTCTTTAACAGGTTTTATTGTTACTAATTATTACCCTTTCTTTTCAGCTTAAAGAAGTCCCTTTAATATTTATGATAAAGCCCATTTAATGGTGATGAGTTCCTTTAGCTTTTGCTTGCCTGGAAAACTCTCTTTCAATTCTGAATGATAACTTTGTTGGGTAGAGCATTCTTGATAGGAAGATTTTTTTTTCTCAGCACTTTGAATATATCATGCCACTCCCTTCTGATCTGTAAAGCTCCTGCTGAAAAATCTGTTGATGGGTTTTTTGGGTATCCCTTGTATGTAACAGGTTGTTTTTCTCTCGTTGTTTTTAATATTCTGTCCTTGTCTTTAAATTTTGACGTTTTAATTGTAATATTTCTTAGTATGGGTCTCTGGGTTTATCCTTATTGGAACTCTCTGGGCTTCCTTGATCTGGATATCTGTTTCCTTCACCATGTTAGAGAAATTTTAAGCCACTATATCTTCAAACAAGACTTTTGCCCCTTTCTCTCTCTTCTCCTGGGACTCCTGTTATGCAAATGTTAGTCTGTTTCATGTTGTCACAAATGCTCTCTAAACTATAATCACTTTTTTCTACTCTTTTCTTTTTGATACTCTGATTAGGTGAATTACACTGCCATATCTTCCAGTTGACTGAACATTTCTTCTGCTTCAGCTAATCTGCTATTGAACCCCCTCTAGTGTATTTTTCAGTTCAGTTACTATATTCTTCAGCTCTGTGACTTCTATTTGGTACTTTATTGTATTTTCCATCTCTTTGTTGAAGTTCTTACTGTGTCCATCCATTCTTCTGCCCAGTTTGGTCAGCATGTTTATGACCATTACTTTGAATTCTTTGTCCGCTATATTGCTTATCTCTGTTTTGTTAAGGTTTATTTCTGAAGTTTTATCTTATTCTTTCATTTGGAACATGTTCCTTTGTTTCTTAATTTTTCTGGTCTCTCTGTTCTGTTTCTATACAGTAGATGAAACAACTCTCCCAGTCTTTAAGGAGCGGCCTTGTGTAGGAGATGAACCATGTTGTTAAACCTTGCCCCAACTCTTTGTCATCTCTCTAACCTTTGTGCTTGTCCAAGTACTCAGGGAAGAGCTTTTAAAAGTATGCAAATATATACTGTGGGACTGCAAGCTTAAATCCTCCTGGCCAGGTGACCTGGCGATATCCCCTTGCCATCAGTTGGAATAATTGGAGCTCTAGACAAGTGTATAAGCTCTTTTCTGGGAGATACTGACAAACTGGAGCAATGCAAAGGGAAAGCATCAAGATGGCATCCGCAGCCTACCTTTCTAGAGAGCAGCTCTAAAGTCATCACTGATTCTTGAGAATTTTCCCTCAATGGTATTTCTTAAATGACCCTTTCTTTCTGTCTTACAACTGCTTTTCCAGGTTAGTCCTTGATTATCTGTCACCAGAAATGGTGCCATTGCCCAATAACTGCTTTCCTTGCTACTGGCCTGCTCTTTAACCAGTGCCAAGCACCACGCTCTTCCAAATCACTTTTGCATCTGGCTGTCAGAAAAGGTAAATGCCACCTCGTCATTCTCTTGCTTGGAAGTGTCCCGTGTTGCCTCCTTGCCTACAGAATGAAGTGCAGTCACCTTAGGATTGACACTGGTCTGCTCCTCAGTCTCATCTCTCTCTTTACTCTCCTCCTTACCCATGATGCTCCAGCCACACTGAACTAATTGGTGTTTCCCAGACCCACTGAGTCTCCTTGCACTTATATCACTGCTTGAGCAGTTTCTTCTATCCAGGACACCTTTCTATTTCCTCTTCCCCTGGCAAGTTCCTCAGTAGTCCTCAAGACTTTGCCATAGCAGAGTTTGATTCTTTTTCATGACTGCTTGGCATCCAATGTGTGATTTTTCTTATAGTATTTAATATCCTAACTTAGCATTAGGAGCTCATGAAATAGTTCTGTCCACTGGATTACAACACATCTAAAGGCGAAGAGTGGATCTCATGTATTCTCTTCTTCCTAGAGCCTGCTCTCTTTTATTTCAAGAAGGTTTTATATATATATATATATGCTTCAGTTCTTTACGAAGTGTATTTATCACCATAGGGTTGATTGATTAGCTGTATTATTCCTATCGTATTGAGAACTTCTCAAGGACAGGAAGTCCTTCTTTTGATGTCATCAGAGGGTGGCTCGAAATCATGCCTGTCTCTCTGTAAAAGACATGTCCTGCCAAGGTACTCCCATTTTGCAGGCTCTGAGAGCCATCAGCATGTTTATTTCTTGTTTGGAAATTGACTCTGGCTATGCATGTTTAAGGCTAGAAGAATTAGGCTTCTCATGAGAATAAAGCAGAGGTCTTAAAGAAACTGAGAGTTTTCAGTGTTACCTTTCTAAGTATTTTTTTTTTTTTTTGAGAAGTTAGTATCAGTTGGGGAACTGCCAATAACTGCCTGATATTAATAGGCAAACTCTGTAGTTCCAAAGAGCAGTAGGAAATGAGTTTGACTTTGAAAAAGAAACATAGAGAAAGGGTGGCACTAATAATCAAATGAATTGATAATGTAAAATGTATTACCAAGTAGAACTAAATGGAGGCTTAGTGATTTTTTAAAAAGTATTACACAGTGTTTTAAGCCTTATGAAGGATTGGACAAGCATGCAAACATGTGCAAGACATATGTATGTCTTGGAATAAAACTTTGCTGTAACTACTCCAGGAAGATGTCAGTTGGTCTGCATGTTGCAGTGAGGTTAGAGTTCCTTTATTTGGATATTTCTCATTCTGGATATGAACTAGCTGAGAAGTATACATTCATGATCTAATTTAGAAATAGATGGCGAAAGGAAAAAGGGAAATGGAGGTTTTGTGAAAATCTAACAGTGCATTATCATGTGGGGATAGGTGGTATTCTGCCAAAACCACATAAATGAGACTGTGATCTGAGTAAAGCACTTTTATGTTTGTGTAGAATTAGCAAATGATTTCAAGATTAACAGTATTCTAAAAAGATTTTAGAAAAAATTTTTAAACATTCATTTAGAAATAACTATTTCAATAATTTAATCATGTTGAAAAAAGTTAGGCTTAGTAGATATCAGCTTTTTAATCTGTTTACAAAAATAGTTTGTGTAATGACAGTTTTCAAAGTGGGTCAGGTGGTAAAAGCTCATTAAATATTGACTGTTTTCCTTAATTTGCAGCAATACCGTGAAGAACTGGATGCCAAATTTAATGCTGATAAATTTAAATGGGACAAAATGTGCCATAGAGAAGCTGCAGTGATGTTGAAAGCATTTTTCAGAGAACTACCCACTTCTCTCTTCCCTGTGGAATATATACCTGCCTTCATCACTCTAATGGAAAGTAGGTAGAAGATGTTAAGTGTGAACGGACTAAGTTATAAGCTCAATAAAGTGACATACAGTAGAAGAAAGATTGCATAATCATATGTGATCAGAAATGTATGTATTTGCTCTTTCCTGACAATGCTTGGTGAAATATTGCATGTGGTAGTAAATAGTCATCTCTTTACATATTTATATATCGAAGTCTGATAGATATGATTTAGAGGGTTTTATAATCGTTAAAAGGCAGAGGGGTTTGCAGAGAGAATAGGCCCTTGAGATTTGAATTCCTGTTCAGCCATCTGTTAGTCACGCAGTCAGCCATTCTGAGCTTCATTACTATGCCTATAAATTACAGATAATATTTATGTGTCAGGGTTGTTGTGGGCACTGAATGAAGACATCTAGAATAGTGCCTGGTGCATAATAAATAGTCCTTCAAGAAATACAAGCCTTCTCTCTTCTTTAAAACTGAGGTCCTGGGCTGATGATGTAGCACATAATAAATGTTACACAAAGGTTGGTTTGTGTCTGAAAATTATAATATCACATAGTATTTCTGAAAATTACAAAGTGACATAGATTAGGCCTTAAATGACATACTTTCATAAAAATATAGTAACTGGAAAATGTGTGTTGTATTTGGCAGTGAGGGAATAAGTTGGCATGGTTTCAGCTTTAGGATTGAATACTTTGGAGAGTGTGACAAGAGAGAAATTTAGAAAAATAGAATGGGGCTAGATAGTGGGGACTTTGACTACTAACCTAAGGAATTCAGGGGTCACAGACCTAGATATATACAATATGTCCTCCCTTACCATCACTGATAGGTTCTGCAACTTTAAGCAAAATGATGTATAAGGAAACCAATTTCATCACAGGCTAAGTGATATAAACAAGAGTTAAGCTCCTATGGCATCTCATCAACATTATAAGTTGAATAACACAACGTTGAATGAGAAAATATTATTTGAGGACCTGCTGTACAAGCATGTTAAGTAAATGGTGATTCTACATGGACAGAAAATGGCTGTAGGCAGATTGAGAGGACACACCCTATATAAAATGGTTGGCCACTGTATAGCTCCATTGTTCCCTATCTGATTACAGCCAGTATGCTTCACTGAAGGGAGAGAGTCTGGAAAATATCGTAAAAAGGTTCACAGAGGAGTCCTCCTGTCTTTGTGTGAATTTGAAAGGGAAAAATACTATATTGCAGTGAATTAAAACCAGCCAACCCTGCAGGAAGCCCAAAGTTCTGGGCTGCTACCAGCAGGGAAAATAGCCTTTTTGCCACCTAGAGTAAGCTCTAGTTGTAGTGAGATTTTCTGAAGGGAAGATTATAGACGTGCATCTGTGTGTTTAAGTTGCCCTTCCGTATACTCTGAAATCGAGTTTGGAGAATGCTCATTAACCACAAAATGGTGTAGGGCCAGGTTTCCCAAATAAAATAAAAATGGATTATTTGCCAGTTTAGGTTTTTAATCTTTTTTTTAAAATTTGTATTATAGATTTTTTTTAAAAAAGATTTTATTGGGGAAGGGGAACAGGACTTTACTGGGGAACAGTGTGTACTTCCAGGCCTTTTTTCCAAGTCAATTTGTTGTCCCTTCAATCTTAGTTGTGGAGGGTGCCGTTCAGCTTCAAGTTGTTGTCCTTTCAGTCTTAGTTGTGGAGGGCGTAGCTCAGCTCCAGGTCCAGTTGCTGTTTCTAGTTGCAGGGGGTGCAGCCCACCATCCCATGCAGGAGTTGAAACGGCAACCTTGTGGTTGAGAGGACGCACTCCAACCCACTGAGCCATAGGGGAGCTCAGCGGCAGCTCAGCTCAAGGTGCCTTGTTCAGTTTTAGTTGCAGGGGGCGGAGCCCACCATCCCCTGCGGGACTCAAGGAATTGAATTGGAAACCTTGTGGTTGAGAGCCCACTGGCCCGTGTGGGAATCGAACCGGCAGCCTTCAGAGTTAGGAGCATGGAGCTCTAACCACCTGAGCCACCGGGCCGGCCCCTAGATTTTTTTATATTAAAGGGAACTTCATAATTTCTCTGAAATTGGTAGAACTATAGAATCCATATCAGTATCTATTGTCTCCCCCCACCAGAGGGTTTCTTTGGTTGCTTTCAAAGATTATAGATAGCCCTTAGCCTGCAGTTTACTCATTAAAATAATGCTATCTCTGTCCCTAAATGCTTTGTACTGAGATGTGCTATAATAATAGTTCCTGTTATTCAGGCAAACTCATGTCAGCATGCATTAGCTGTTTTCAAAAATATCCTGACCTGTGTCATTGTTGTTTATAAATTTGACATTAATTTCTAGAAAGCCACTTGGGGATTGTGCTGAGACGATATGATATGCTCCTATAAATAGTCCTCCCAACTGTCCCTTCATTACATGCTTATTTACATTAGTCATTACTCCTAACCCAGGTGCACACAACCTCCTGTAACAAGTAGCTTGTCACAGGACAAGCTCGTCCACTACTGTAAAGCTAAGTAACATTACAGGCAGCTGACTGGCTTTCATCCATTGCGTGTAAATAGATTTTTCTTCAACTTGAGAACTCCCCAGGGATTCTAGAATGTGATGCTTCCTGCCAGAATCTCCCCTCTAAGATTCCATTTTGAGGGGAACACAGAGAGACAAAGCAAAGCCTGGATGCTGTGGTAAACTACATTTTCAGCACAGTTGGTTGTGGATTATCCAGTTGGGGATGGAATGGCTAAAACCCCTTCCCTAAAATGGCCAACCCTCTGGCGCCATCTTCTGTCATTGTTAAGGAATAAAATATCAACAATCTCCAAAGATCTAACTACAATCACCTTCCCTAAATGTCCATTTAAGAACTAGAATATGTGTCATTAATCATAACAAAAGCAAACACATATAGAGGTAACTATTTACAGGCACTAATGTAAACACTCTACACATATTAACTCATTTAATCTTTTTTTTTTTTTTCCAATGCTGGGCACTGTTTACAGAAGCTACCTTATTTAAAGCTTTAAGTTAACATCTTTGCTAATAATAGCTATGCCTTAGAGGTTGCTCATGATTGAAGCTTTTTTGGGTTCCCCAGAAACAGCACCTAAGACTGAGATTAGTTTGTGTAGAATATTTACTAGGGTGTATACTTGGGTTCCATACTCCTGAAAGGGAAGGAAAAGGACGCCAACTTGTGCAGAGGATAAGGCTGGGCAGTGATGTGGTCTCAGCCAAGACCTCATGTGACCCTTTGGAGAGCTCTGAAGCTGGGGTGGCCTTTCAGATTTCTTTCCCATTGCAGTGAGAAAGTTGAGCATTTTGACTCCGAATCAGTCAGTCACTGGAATGTAGACTGCACCTGAGAAGCATGACCTTAAGAAAAAACAACTAGAGGAGCAATTTCTAGGAGGAGCTGACAGCTGAGGGACTAGGTCCTTCATTCCTGAAGGGGGCGATGCAGGCATCATGTCACAGTTTCCGCTACAGAAGGCGTGGTATGAAAACAAAAGGTTTTCTGATTTTCTGAGACACTCCAATATGAAGAAAGAAATGAGTTTTTAGAGGCAGTCAACATAAAAAAGGAAATCTTAGTTATGAAACAAAGCCCACATTTCTGAAGCTATAGGGATTACTCCATCTAAACCATTCTGCACAAAAGCAGCACCCTTTATGGATTTTGTTACTCTTGGTATTAAAAGAAGGTTTACACTCTGATTTTCTGAATCCATATTTGAATAAGAAGTACTAATTCAAGTATAACAATCTGTCCTTATGTGGAAAAAAGGATATCTCAGCTCTGTCTCATACAGAGCAGTGGATTTACACATTCTCAAGACGTTTACTTAATGGCGCCCAAGTGAAAGTCTAGCACTTTAGTGCACTTGCTACATAATGCACCCACAAGGGCAAAGGCAAACTGGTCCAGACTTTTCAAAATATTGCTGAGAAAATTTTTCCTGAGAGACTTGACAGGTGACCACACCTTGCCATTTCTGTAACTGTCACAACCCAGGAAAAACTATAAAGTTGGGACATGAGTCACAACCCCACAAAAGGATAATTTAACCATTTACAAATGGATTTTATTTAGTTACCCAAATCACAAAGCCTTAAGTAAGTTTTAGTAATTTTTTTTTTCGAGTTTGTTCTCTATCTATGAGCTTAGTTTTGGGGGGAGGGTTGGGGTTTTCTCTGGGAGGTGAGTAATTTTCAGGTTTAGATTTCACATAGAGACCATACAGTATTTGTCTTTCTCTGACTTATTTTACTTAGTATAACACCCTCAAATTCCATCCATGTTATTACAAATGGCAAGATTTCATTTTTTATGGCTAATAACATTCCATTGTTTTATATCTATCTATATGTCTATCTCTATATAACTATATAGTTATATATATATATAGGTAGTTATATATAGGTGTATATATATATATAACTATATATAAAAAAACTATATATAACTATATATGTGTGTGTGTGTATATATATATATATATATAAATATCACACAATTTCTTTATCCATTCATCCATTGATGGACACTTAGACTGCTTCCGTATCTTAACTACTGTAAATAATGCTGCAGTGAAAATGGAAGTGCATATGTCTTTTTGAGTTAGTGTTTTTGTTTTCTTCAGATAAATATCCAGAAGTAGAATTGCTGAATCATATGATAAATTTGCTTTTAATTTTTTGACACAGCTCCATACTGTTTACCATATTGGCTGCACCAATTTACATTTCTACTAACAGTGCACAAGGGTTTCCTTTTCTCCATGTCCTTGCCGACACTTGCTATTTCTTGTCTTTTTTATAATAGTCATTCTAACAGATATGAAGTGATGTCTCACTGTGGTTTTGATTTGCATTTCCTTGATGATTAGTGATGTTGAAGATCTTTTCATATGTCTATTGGCCATTTGTATATCTTCTTTGGAGAAATGTCTGCTCAGATCTTCTGCCCATTTTTTAACTGGATTGTTTGGGGGTTTTTGCTATTGTGTTGTATGAGTTCTTTATATGTGTTGCCCATTAGCCCCTTATCAGATATGTGATTTGCAAGTATATCTTGCATTCAGTAGGTTACCTTTTCATTTCGTTGATGGTTTCCTTTCCTGTGCAGATGCTTTGCAGTTTGATATAGTCTTACTTGTTTATGTTTCCTTTTGTTGCTTTGCTTATGGTACCAGATTCAAAAATTCATCACCAAGACTTATGTCAAGGAGCTTACCGCCTAAGTTTTCTTCTAGGAGTTTTATGGTTTCAGGTCTTATGTACAAGTCTTTAATCCATTTTGAGTTTTAATTCACTTCATATTTGGAACAGCCCAGTGAAGTAGGTGTGATGGCTACTGCATTTTATGGATGATAAAATAGAAGTGATGCGGGATTAAATGGCCTGACCAAGATCAGTCAGTGGCTAAGTAGTAGATGCAGGATTTTAATCTGGTTCTACGATCTATGCTCCCAGTAATTATACTTTGCTCCTTCTTTATATGGAAGCAAGATTTATTTTCTCTTGAATTGAGCTTTAAGCGTTCTGTTTGTAACATAAAAGTAAAGCAAGATCTGTGAAAGTATTTTGAAAAGGGAAAAGTTATACAAATCCAGAATTATTTTGAGGATCTTGTTGGTCACCTGCCTTGACAATAGCATCATGTGATGTGAAAGAGGAGTTGATAAACTGAGACGTTTGTCCAAGCAAACCAATTTACATTGTTGGGCACAAAAATTGATTCCTTACCATCCAGACCTGTCAGAATCTTTTCTGTGCCACCCGATGTTAGCAAGAAATGCTGTCAGAATACATCCGTGGTGTTCCAAATGTGTGGTTCTTTCTGTTTTTTTATTAGGAGGGCCTCACATCAAAGTACAATTTCAAGCCTTACACCTCATGGTCATGGCACTGCCTGATGCCAACAGGGACACAGCCCAGGTATGTTATATGGACCTTATGGTCTGTCATTGGCTTAGCTGGAGAAATGAAAATTGAGATGACATCTTACTAAGCCAGCTGAGCGTGCTGCAAACTACTGCCTTTCCATATTACCCCTGCTGTTCTCCTGAGGAAAAGTAAATCCTGCAATCTTATTTGAGCATTTAAATTTCATTCACTTAATCTGTTAAGAGCTATTAAGTGTCTACCACACACCAGGCACTGAGCTAGGGTTAGGAGTAGGAAAATCAAAGATAAAAGACCTAAATGGAATAATGTCAGAAGTAAATGAGACCATTGTATAAGTTATAAGATATAAAATTCTGTAATTGTGGGTCTGCAATTGCCCACTTTAGTGGCAAAAGATTTGATGAGTGTCCTTGGGGAAGAAATTTGAAACCACTGATTTAAATAAAATTTTAAATGTTTATGACTTACAATTTATAAATTCAATTCAATTTAAGGAGTTCTACAATCTGAATTTTAGAGCTTACCTCATAGGATCTTGTCACTTTACAGATTAGGAAAATTAAGCTCAGAAAAATGCTTTCTTCATTAATATATAATAAAACATTTGATAGAATCCTATTCCATAGTTCTTTGCCCCAAATATCCCTCCCTTTATTTCAAATTCATTTCTTCTCTGTATATTGGTAAAACTTGAATTTTCTT
The DNA here is from genome assembly GCF_036562045.2 of Rhinolophus sinicus. Classification (NCBI taxonomy): domain Eukaryota; kingdom Metazoa; phylum Chordata; class Mammalia; order Chiroptera; family Rhinolophidae; genus Rhinolophus; species Rhinolophus sinicus. The sequence continues at coordinate 48,744,150 of NC_133758.1, forward strand.
TTGCTATTTTTATAATGATTCTGTATACAATAGGAAATTTGTTATATGTAAAACAGATGTTGAAAATCTTTGAAATGAGGTAAGGACGAGTTGGAAAGGGCCAATAATTTTGAGGCCAGTAAACATAATGCTGAAAACAAAGATGATTTTTAATATACCTCTCATGAAACATTTCAGTTTGGTAAGGACCTTTCCTCCTACATAGTGAAATCATCTATGTTAAATATAATGTGTTAATTATATTATATCCTCAACCTGAAGATGGGGGTTGGCTATGACATAAGAATGTCTTTTTCTAATATAATTTGGTAATTTTTCAAAAGCTGGAAATTTATTAGCTTGCTTTTAGGCTTTGTCTAAACAATGTTCTTTTATCAAAATAAATGCATCTGGTTTTGGATATCTGGGTCAGAATGTCATCTACCCTTTCATATAACTGAGGATGCAACAATTATCAAATAATTCAATACATTTGTAACAGAAGGTCATCAAACAACATTACAGGACTGGTAAAGAATCAATCTCTCTCTCTCTCTCTCTCTTTCTCTCACTCCCTCCCTCCTTCTATCCCTCCCTCCATCCTTCCCTCCTTCTCTCCTTCGATTCTAAATTGTGACTAGAACTGAGATTGAAGTTGGTGTAGTATAGAGATCAAGAGTTCTGGCTTAAGAATCAGGTTTCTTTGGTTCAAATCCTGGCTTTGTCACTTAATGAACTGATGCTGGGCAAAGCTATCAGTCCTTCTCCACCTTAGTTTCTTTGTCTGAAAAACAGTGTTAATAGTACCTACCTCACAGGATTTGGACTGATGATAAAATGAGTGGATATGTGTGTGTGTGTGTGTGTGTGTATATATATATATATGGACACATATGTATATATTTACTAAGAATAATGCCTGGCTCACAATAAACCCTCAAATAAATGTTAACTATTATTACTTATGTGCTATCCATTTTCTCATTACAAATACTGTAGCAGAATTCAAACTTGGAAAACTACAAAGTATCTCCATTTAGGATTTCAGTCCCCTTGGTGAATTTCAGAAGGTCTGAGAAGCATTTATACTTTGGTGGCTCAGCCAAACTTTTATTAAGCTTTCTCAAATTCTTTTTTTAATGTTGAAAACAGCTGCATTTAAGCCTTTTCTTTTGGTCGGTTGAAGATTCCAAAATTGAAAAGCAATAGAAAAAAGACACCCAAAAAGTAAAATTTTTAAATTTTGAATTGTATTTACATTTGGGCTGAGGAATGAGATACTCATTTCTTAATTCCTCCCCCCCCCACCCCAAGGAAACAGTAAATAGTTTTTAACAGTAATTCTTTAAATTAAAGGTGTATTTTAGAATTACTTTTCTTTCTTCACAACAAAACTGCATTTCATGTTGTTTTGAGCTGCAGTGTTTTCTCTTCCCAGTTTACTATTTAATTTTAATATTTGTCAAACTTGTTTAATATAAAAGACAATAAGAAAATGCAAACTATTATGTATATAGACTCCAATTTAATAAACTATGCAAAAAGAAAGTTATTTTTATGAAGCAGAGAATTGAATAAACTGTTCACATTTCTCATTAGCACTTTTAAGCAAGTAAAAGAGAAACATGACATTTAACTATTCTAAACTTCTGACAATATTCTGACAGTTTTCCAGAGGCACGCTGAATGGGTATAGAAATAAATGATAGTGATCAGTGGTGCCTTTTAATAATTTACAATAGTGTGACACAATGCTTTCTTTTTAGGCCCTCATGACATTCTTCAATAAAGTGATTGCCAACGAATCAAAAAACCGAATGAGTATATGGAACATTTCTACTGTAATGGCACCAAACCTTTTCTTCAGTAGAAGCAAACATTCTGATTATGAAGAATTACTGTTAGCAAACACTGCAGCCCATATCATCCGCCTAATGCTTAAGTACCAAAAAATCTTGTGGAAGGTGAGTAACTGTGTGATGACTGTGACGTACTCCTTGGGAGTCAACCAGCACTCAGGAAACCTAAAGGCTCCATGAGCAAGCAATGCCCTTAGTCACAGGGAGGAAATACGATGATAGAATCCCAGGTTGCAGGTGGCATCTTTATACATTCTTTAAGGGCTCCTCCTGAGCATGTTCTCTCTTTTGAACAAGAATCCTAATAGTTTTTTTCTAATCTTTACAAGGACAAATGCCACAGTTCCTGGTTCCAGGATACTGAGTGGCCAGAAGGAGTTTCCTTAACTGAACACAGAATCTACTAGGAAGGTTTAATTCAAGGGTTTTCTTCCTAGTCAAGCTCTTTTTCTTCTCCAGGTTCCATCTTTCTTAATCACTCAAGTTAGAAGAATGAATGAAGCCACGATGTTGTTAAAGAAGCAGCTCCCAAGTGTCAAAAAGTTGCTAAGGAGGAAGACCATAGAACGAGAGGTAAAAGCAAAGGAGGGTGCAAATATTGTTGCTACCCAGGTTTTTTATTTCTCAAAATGAGGTACGAAGTAGCTTGTAATTTAGAACCCAACATTTTATAGTCTCATAAAGTATCAGTCTTGTGACTATGTAAACATTGTGGAAGTGGTGTCCATCAAAGAGTAATATTTTATTGAATTATGTGCATTTTGGTTGAAGCTCTTGAAATATGTCTATCATGAAGATTATTTAATATTCTGTTCAGTTAAGTACTTAAGGCTAAAATGGTTCTCAAAAATGCTGAAAGTTGACATTTTTGTCCCTGTGAACTAAATTTAAGATTCCAGTATTCAGTATATCTAATAAGTAGAAAGATTTCTTTCTTGACTAGATACTGAAAGAATATCTTATCTTCAAGTTGTCATTGCATTCTGAAGAATTTTTGTGTTCACACAGTTGTTTGTGTGGAAATACATAATGGAAACATATTTTAGAAACATTATTTTTATTGCCTTAGTTTAATTTGAAGATGCTCATGGGTGTCAGGCATAGTATTTGACCTTGAGGAGGATGCAGAAATACATGAAATTCACTTTGCCCTTAAAGAAATTTACAACTAATGTGGGAGATAAATGTGTATAAGAGTAATGAATATGCATTAAATGCCAGATCAGTTGTGCAGGCCATGTGCCAGAACCATGCTGAGGAGAAAGAAATGTACTCCAAAATGGGAAATATGGACAACTTCATGGAAGAAGTGGCATTTGAGCTGCATCTTAAAGGAAGGATAGCATTTTGAAGGGAGAAAGGAGGGGAAAGTTCACCCAGGGAATGGACTAGTAATACCAAGGCAGTGAGATATCACAATCATGATGAATGGCTGGCTTCCCTTATTGGTTATAGGCAAAGTGACTTCAGATCAAGTAGAACCATGACATTTATTTGGAAAAAAATTTTGATTTGTTTTGAGAGTAATTCACATAATAGAAAATTCACCATTTTAACTATTTTAAAACGTACAATTCATTGGTTTTAGTATATTCAATGTCATGCAACCATTACCACTATCTAATTCCAGAATATTTTCACCATCCCCCCAAAAAGAAACCCTATACCAATAAAGCACTCACTTCTCATTATCCCCACCCCATAGCCCCTGAAAAACACTAATCTACTGTTTGTCTCTACGGATTTACCTATTCTGGATATTTAATTTAAATGAAATCATACAATAGGTAGCCTTTTGTTTCTGACATCTTTCAATTATCTTATTGTTTTCAAGGTTCTTCCTTATTGTAGCATGTATTATTACTTCATGTCTTCCCCTGTTTTCATTTGATTTCATATCCCTCTTTAAAAAAATATATTGAGATATAACCCACATATTATACAATTCATCCATTTAAAATGTACAATTTAGTGGGTTTTAGTATATTCACAGATATGTGCAGCCAGTAACACAATTCTAGAACATTTTCATCATCTCAGAAGAAAAACCCACACCCTTTGGCCATCATCCCCGTAACCCTGCCTGCTCCATTTCCACCTCCCAGCCCTAAGCAACAAGTAATCAATCTGTTTGCTAATCTAGTTACTGTCTCTACAGAGTTCCCTATTCTGGACTTTTAATGAATGAAAATCATATGACGTGGGGTTTTTATGACTGGCTTATTTTACTTCCCATTATATTTTCATGGTTCATCCAACTAGTAGTATGTATCAGTACTTCTTTTTATGGCTGAATAATATTCCATTACATGAATACATTTCATATTGTTTATCCATTCATGCGCTGATGGACATTTGGGTTTGTTATACCTTTTAGCTATTATGAACAATGCTGTTATAAACATTAATATACAAGTTTTTTGTGACTATGTTTTCAACTCTTTTGGGTGTATGCTGGGTCATATAGCAAACCCTATGTGACTCATGTGAGGAATTGTCACCGTTTTCCAAAGCAGCTGCACAATTTTACATTCCCACTAGCAGTGTATGAGGATTCAGATTTCTCCATATCTCCACCCACACTTGGTATTATCAGAATCTTTTATTCTAACCTCCGAGTGGGTACAAAGTAATTTCTCATTGTGGTTTTGATTTGTGTTTCCCTGAAGACTTACGATGCTGAGCGTCTTTTCATGTGCTTATTGGCCGTTCATATATCTTCCTTGGAGAAATGTCTGTTTAGAATCTTCCCCATTTTTGTTTGGGTTATTTGCCTTTTCATTATTAAGTTGTAAATGTTCGTCATGTATCCTAGATTCAATTCCCTTATCAGATGTATAATTTGAAAATATTTTTTCTCGTTCTAGGAGTTGTCTTTTCAATTTGTTGATTGTATCCCTTGATGCACAAAAGTTTTAAATTATGATGGAGTATAATTTATTCACTATTTCTTTTGTTCTCATGTTTTGTTGTCATGTCTAAGAATCCTTTGTCAAATCCAAGATCATGAAGATTTTAACCCTATGTTTTCATCTAAGAATTTTATAGTTTTAGTTTTTACATTTATATCTTTGTTCCATTTTGAGTTATTTTTGATATATGAGATGGATTTGAGTTACTGTATAGCATCCATTCATTTCAGCCTGACAGACTCTCTTTAGCATTTCTTGTAGAGAAAGTCTGTTAGTAATGAATCCTCTTGGCTTTGTTTATCTGCCTTAATTTCTCCATTTTTTAAAGGATTATTTTGCCAGATACAATTTTGGTTGACAAGTTTTTCTTTCAACACTTTGAATATGTCATCCCATTGTCTTCTGGCTTCCATGGTCTCAGTTGGAAAATCAGCTGTTAATCGTATTAAGGTTCTCCTGTGTGTGATGAGTTACTTTTCTCTTGCTGCTTTCAAGATTCTTTTTATCTTTTGATAGCTTGATTGTGATGTATTTTGGTGTGGACCTCTTTGAGTTCATCCTGTTTGTAGTTTGTTTTGGATAGTTAGATCAATGTCTTTTAGCAATTTGGGGGAATTTTCAGACAATATTACTTCCAATGTTCTTTCTGTCCCTTTCTCTCTTCTCCTTCTGGGGCTCTCATTATGTATATGTTGGTGCACTTGATATTGTCCCACAGTTTCTTAGGTTCTGTTTATTTTTCTTCATTCTTTTTTCTTCCTGTTCCTCAGACTGGATAATCTCAGTTGACCTATCTTCACATTTGCTGATTTTTTTTTCTCCTGTCTCTTTAAATCTGCTGTTGATCCCCTCTAGTGGAGTTTTCATTTCAGTCAGACTTTTCAGCTCCAGAATTTCTATTTTATTTCTTTTTATTTTTTCTATATCTTTATTGATAGTCTTTGTTTGATAAGATACTGTTTTCATGGTTTCTTTAGTTTTGTAGATATGGGTCCCATTACTTCATTAAACATATTTAAGATAGTTGATTTAAAGTTTTTTTCTAGTAATATCAATGTCTAGGTTTAAAGAGTTTCTTCTGAAACTTTTTTTTCCTTTTTATGGGAGCATATTTCTTGCCATTTTTTACCTGACTCACAATTTTTTATTAAATAATGAATATTTGGAATATTATAATGTGGCAAATTTGGAAATACAATTATTTCCTCCTCCTCAGGGTTTGTTGCTGGTGCTATTATAGCTGTTGCTTATTTGTTTAGTGACTTTTCTGCTGAACTGATTTTGTAAAGTCTGTATTCTTTGTTTTGTGTGGCTGCTGAAGTCACTGTGCCGTTAGCTTTGTGGTTAGCTATTTTTTGGACAGAGATTTGCTTAAACCCCTGGAACCAAAAAACTCCAAATCTTTGCAGATGAGCTCTGTGTGTTTGTTGGGGCACATCTTCAACATTCAGCAAGGTAGCGTCTTCATTTCCTGCTTAGACCACCAGGTATGAGAGCTTAAGTTCTCTTCGGGTCTTTCCTGAACATTTGCACAGCCCCCGACATGAACGTGGCCTTCCAGATTCTCGGGACTATGTTAGATCTTTTCAAAGCTCTTATTCCTCAAAGCATCTAACCTCTAGCCTTGCCTGTAAAGCTTTTTAGTTATTCTATTGTTTTCTGCAACTCTTGTCCACTGCATCAGGCAACAATGACTAAAATATTTGCCTATAGATGTTTTCAACATTATAGCATTTTAGCATTGATAAAGTTCCAAATTAGGCAAGCTAAAGGCAAACCTTTTGAGTCACTCTTCCAGGGAGCCACCAGACAAGTCAGAACAAATAATTAGAATTCTTTGTGAATGAGGTCTTTTTTGCTCACTCCAGTACCTATATCAGGAATGCAGGCTATTATTTTCAAGGCTGTCAAAGAAATAGGAACAGAGATGGCAAAGTGTACGTTAAAATGCCACAAATCTTGTTTTTCTTACCAAGATTCAGCTGTTTTTCTTACTTAAGCACTCCCCTACTTGAACCTTTGATTTAGTATCCCAAGTCCTGAAAAAGTTGATACTGACAGTTTTTGTTAGTTTATTCATTGCTTTTATGGAGGGACAGATTTTCGGAGTCCTTACTCTTCCAATTTCACTCTGAAAAAATTTATGGCAAAAGTATGATCCGTGTGGAGCTGAAACTGAAGTCAGGTCAGGCTTTGCCAACTACTGTGTTTCCCTGAAAATAAGGCCTAGCCAGACCATCAGCTCGAATGTGTCTTTTGGAGCAAAAATTAATATAAAACCCGGTCTTAATATAATATAAGACCATGTATATAATATATAATATAGTATGATATAATATAATATAACATAACATAACATAACATAACATAACATAACATAACATAACATAACATAATGTAATATAATACCAGGTATGATATAATATAGTATAATTCTGGTCTTATATTAATTTTTGCTCCAAAAGATGCTTTATAGCTGATGGTTCGGCTAGGTCTTATTTTCGGGGAAACATGGTAGTAGTCCTATGAGCCTGGGCAAATTAAAGTATTTCTCTGAACCTCAACATTACTATAAATTGGGGATTGGGGGAGTAATATTATCTATCTCAGAGTTATCCTTAGTATCAACTCATATACTGTGTGTTTAAAGCACTTTGTAAATTGTACAGTGCTATATGAATGTTAGTTATTTCAATGTTTTAATTGTAAATAAAACCAAGGTAGAATTTAAAGTTATAATACCATGTTTTTTAATTCATAACTTTGATTGGAATAGACAGTTTATTAACAGGTTACAAATTTCAAAAGGTGGGATAAACTATAGAATAAAAATTGGCCACGTCTGACTTCCCCTCCCACAGATAAATAATGTCACCAGTGAAAGGGTATGTGTGCACAGGAACATGCAGGTATATATACTTCCAGAGAGGTGCTATGCACATACAAGCAAATATCAGTATATATTCCCCTTTTTCACACGAGTGCTAACACACATGAAGCACTGTCCCGCAACGTGCTTTACTGTCTTAGAAAATCATGGTGATTATTCCACATCAGTCCAAAAAGCTTTCTTCTCTGCTTCTTTTGCATGATATTCCATAGACACATCACAATTTATTTAAGCCATCACAATTATTGAACAGATTGTGTCCAGTCTTTTGTTATTTTGATTTATGCTTCGATGAATAAACTTGCTATACATCATTTCTCATAAATGAAGTACATTTGTAGGATAAATTTATAGATGTGGAATTGTTGGGTCAAAGTACATATACATTTTATAATTTGGTAAGTATCCCAAAATGTTTTCCATAAAGATTATACCAGTTTATACTTTATAACAACAGCTTGTTTTCCCAACATTAATCCTAAAAACTAAATGTGTTTTATTTAGGTTGCAAGCCCCAAAATATCAAAGGTACTACAAAAATCACCCTCTTCAAGAAGAATGGTAAGAAAATAAATAATTTCCTTTCCTCCCTAATTATTCTCTGGCTACGTCACCATATCTATGTATAATTTTGGTCATAATTTATCCTTCAAACTTGACATACTCAGTTTGACACCTAAAAGAATAGTACAGGAACTCAACTAACTTATGAGTCAAGATGTGTGGTCAGGCATCTGTACACAGTGTGAATACTACGGGAAGTTATAAAGAAAATTTGGTTATTATGACTCTAGGTTCAATAACGTCAGGAGTGTGGAGTTTATCATACAGAGGCTTTGTGGGGGGGTGGAAGGAGAGGGACATGAGATGACCAAGAAAGTGTTTCAGGAGTACAATCTTGGCTCCAATGAATGAGGGGCACTCTGTCCCGACACAAGTCCAAATTCCTATATACATTCCTTGCCATGCTCTCCTGGTTCTTACTGGTATTAGGAGAATAGCACAATAAGAACTGACCCTATTTTAAAATATTTTATATTAGTTCCTAGTGCTGCCATAACAAAATACCACAAACTGAGTGGCTCAAAACAATAAAAATTTACTCTCTCACAGTTCTGGAGGTTAGTAGTCCAAAATCAAGATGTTGGTTTTGTCAGTTCCTTCTGAGTATGTGAGAGAAGGATCTGTTCTTGACATCATTCCTAGCCAGTAACCACTGATGTTTGTTAATCTGTGCCTCCATCTTTATATGGCACTTCCCTGTATACATATCTTTTCCTTTTACAAGGACAACAGTCGTATAGGATTAAGGGCCTACCCTACTCTAGTGTGACCTCACCTTAGGTAATTATATCTACAATGACCCTATTTCCAAGTTAGGTCATCTTCTCAGGTATTGGGGGTTAGGACTTCAGCATATCTTTGTGATGACAGTTCAATGCAAAATGTATTCCTTTTGGGGTATATAGTGAATCAATTCCCATAAATCTACATCAACAATACCATCCTTTGAGAATGCACAGATTTAAAGTGATTACCTGAAGAGTAGCAGATCCTTAGATACAAGTTTATTTCTCTTCATCGCTAGATAGGGAATTTTTTAAACAATCAAAATTTTGAACAAAGAAATTTTCCAGTTAATCCTGGCAAAAGAGAAATTTTGTTAATTTGACAGCAAAATTCTTTGACTATTTCATTTAGTAGAGAGCTCCAAAGTCCCTAGGCCAATCACGTCATGTGAATCAGACTCCCTTCCCCAGTAGTAGTGTATGCTCTGCTCTTCCCAGTGTTATCAGCACACCTTGGGGGATCACGTTTCAAGTGGCCATCTATTTTCTAATTGTTCCTTAAATTTTTCAGAAGATTGATTTTAAAATATATTGAAATCGGAATTCTGCTGAAAATAGGCTTATTTGGGACATTGTTCAAGGAAATGAAGGAATAGAAACATCAGATTTTTCTCACAATCCAGTTTTACTTCTCGAGATTTTAAGGCATTACAGTAAGACTTAAGTGTACAGTGACGGTAAAATCCCAGATTAAGTTTCATTGAATCTCTTTTTATGAAGCAGTGTTTCATTCTAGTTAAATGCTGATCATGTTTACATGATTTCCTAATTCAGAGTGCCACTGATTTCATATCTCTTAAGTGCAATCATTGAATAGATCATCCTAATTTGACAGAATGTACTAAACTTTTCCTCATTGGCAGTCTGACGTGCCGGAAGGAGTCATAAGGGTTCATGCTCCACTTCTCTCGAAGGTGTCCATGGCCATTCAACTCAATAGTCAAACCAAAGCCAAAGACATACTGGCAAAATTTCAATATGAGAACAGGTGAGTAAACGTGAGTAAAGGTCTCTGTACAAAGACAATGAAATTTTACCAGATGAGTTCCTTTCCAGCAATTTTCAAATTTGGCCTTTTTGAAAAATTAGAACCTGTTACTTTGGGGACTTTACCAATAGATGAAGTTAGTAGACCAGAGAATTGTTGGTAACAGAAGTTTTGTTTTTTTAAAGGAATTTCTATAAATGGAATTTTTTTTATTGAGGTATAATTGACATATAATATTATATTCATTTCTGGTGTACAACATAATTATTTGATATTTGTATGTATTGTAAAATGATAACCACAGTAAGTCTAGTTAACGTTCATTACTATGTGTAGTACAAAATTTTTTTCTTGTGATGAGAAATTTTAAGATGTGCTTTCACCGCAACTTTCAAATATGCAATATAGTATTATTAACTATAGTCATCATGCTTTATATTACACCCCATGACTTACTTATTTTATAACTGGAAGTTTGTACCTTTTGATCACCTTTACCCATTTTGCCCAACCCCACCCCCCCAACTCTGGCAGCCACTAATCTTTTCTATGTATCTGAGAGATTGGTTTTTTGTTGTTCTTTTATGGCTTTTTGGTTTCTTAGATTCCAGATATAAGTGAGATCATATGGTATTTGTCTTTCTCTGTGTGATTTCTCTTAGCATAATGCCCTCAAAGTCCATACATATTGTTGCAAATGGAAAGATATCATTTTTGATGGCTGAATAACATTCCATGATACATAGTTGCATTTCCCTGATGGTTAGTGATGTTGAGCATCTTTTCATGAACCTGCTGACTATCTGTATGTCTTCTTTGGAAAAATGCCTATTCAGATCTTTTGCCCACTTTCTAATGTTTGTTTGTTTATTTGTTTTGCTATTGAGTTATATGAGTTTTTATATATTTTGGGTATTAATACCTTATGATGTATGGTTTGCAAATATTTTCTACCATTAAATGTGTTGCCTTTTCATTTTTTTGGATGGTTTCCTTTGCTGTGCAGATCTTTTTAGTTTGATGTAGTCTACTTGTTTATTTTTGCTTTCGCTGCCTTGCATTTGGTGTCAGGTTCAAAAAACCATTGCCAAGACCAATGTCAAATAGCTTACCGCTTACCGGTATGTTTTTTTCTAGGAGTTTTATGATTTTCGGTCTTTATTAAAGTATTTTATTTTGAATTACTTTTTGTGTATGGTTTAAGATTACAAATGGGATTCCTAACAGGATACTTGTTCTGTCTTGGTGTCTTTATTTACTCAATGAATTTTACTTTTTACTAGAATAAAAATTATAGCAAGTTAGTTTTGTAAATCTCCTGATATTATTCCAGACTCCAATGAGCTTTAACATGCCTATATCAGATAAAGTTAATGTAGTTAAGTGAACATCATACCTGTTGCTTTCCTTAAAACATACTATCAATAAACCTTGGGATCAGAATATTTAAAAAAAAAAAAATCTTGGAAGTATATATGTATCTGCCATAAATTGCCTTGAAAGAGTATAAATAATACTTTTTGTCTAAGTATGCTTATTCAAGGATAAACATTTGCCCTGAGATTTTTAAAAGATGAGAAACAATCATTTAAATTTGTCCATTAGAGAGCAGGTACAGTTTGATGGTCTGTAATCAAACTCGCATGGATATTCTTAAAAAGAGGCTTTGAAATCATATTAAAAGGAGTACCCATGTTGAGCAAAAAAATTCAGCTGCAAAAGATTACATACTGCAAGACTCCATTTATATAATATTTTTTACATTACAAAATTTTAGAAATGCAGGATAGATCAGTGATTACCAGGGATTGGGGAGGGGTGATTGTGGGGGGAGGGTGAGATGAGTGTGGTTATAAAAGAGCAACACAAAGGACCTTTGTGGTGTTGGAACTGATGTCTTGACTGTGGTGGTCAATAAAAACCTCTGTAAAATTGTATTGAATTTAAAACACACACAAATTAGTACATTAAAATGGGAAATCTGAGTAGGATAGGTGTATTGTATCAATGTCAACATCCTGATTATGACATTTCACTATAGTTTTGTAAAATCTTACCTCTAGGGAGAACTGGGCAAAGAGTAATATCTCTGTTGTTTCTTACAACTACATGTGAATCTATAATTACCTCAACAAAACTTCAATTAAAAGAAAAACAGAAGTAGCCAACAAAAGTAATCTATGGTGTTAGAAGTCAGGACAGTGGTTTTCTGTGAGAGTGAAGGTTACTGACTAAGAAGTCATGACAGTGGCTTCTAAAACATTCCTTTTTAGATAAAGGGGCTGGTTACATGGTGTGTGCACTTCATAAATGTTTTATACTTATTATGTGATCAGATATGTATAGCTTTCATAGAAAAGAAAAGAATAGACAGAGGCCAACAGGAGCTCCAAACATTTACTCCTCTGATTACATTTACTGCTGCTGGCCCTGACACCTAACACTGTCAATAGTTACCACTAGGTAGTAATAGACAGACTTGAAATTCCATTCAAGGAATTTAGGCATCCAATAGATTTCTACTTACATAGGTAGACCTTTTGTAGAAAGAAAATTTTGGATCATAGCCCCCCCCCCCCAAAAAAAAAAAAATGAACCTTGATCTAAACCTCGTATCTTATATATAAAAAAAAAAACCAAATGGATCATAGAATTAAATGTAAAACGTGAAACTATAAAACTTTTGGAAAATTACATAGGACATAACCTTTGTTATATAGGGCTAGTGACGAGTTCTTAGACTTAACATCAAAAGCATGATCCATCGGAGATAAAAATTTATAAATTAGACTTCATCAAAATTGAAAATTTCTACACTGAAAGACCCTGTGAAAAGGATGAAAAGACAAGCTACAGACTTGAAGAAAATATATACAACACATATCCAACAAAGGACTAGTACCTAGAATAAATAAAGTAAAAACCCAAATAATCCAATTTGAAAATTTGCAAAAAACATGAACAGACATTTCAACAAAGAGCATATACAGGTGACAAATATGGACATAAAAAAGTGTTCAGTATCTTTAATCATTAATACCTATGAAAATGGGTAAAATGAAAAATAGTGACAACACCAAATACTGGCAAAGATACAGAGAAACTGGATCACTCATACATTGGTGATGGGTATGTAAAATGGTATAAAGTCACTCTGTAAGACGGTTTGACTTTTTTTTTTTTTTTTTGGTAAAACTAAATATGCAATTATGTGGACCCAGCATTCACACTCCTGGGCATTTATCCCAAAGGCATTAAGACTGTTTCACACAAAAAGCTGTACACAAATGATTATGTTAGCTTTATTTATAATAATCAAAAACTGTAAAAATAAAAACAGATATTCTTCAACAGGTAATAATGACTAAACAAACTACAGTATATCCATAGCATGGTAAGCTACTCAGCAATAAAAATGCAACTACTTGGGTGACTCTCCAGGAATTTATGCTGATTGAGAAAAGCCAATACAAGAGTTCCATTTACATAACATTTTGAAATGATAAATGTTTAGAAATGTAGAATAGAATAGAGGATAACGACTGGGGGTGGGGATAGGAATGAGGACCGGGAGGGGGCTATAAAAGGGAATTTGTGACAATGGAAATGTTCTGTATCTTGACTGAATCATTGTCAGCATTCTGGTTGTGATGTCGCACTAGAGTCTTTCAATACTTTACTATTAGAGGAAACTGGGTAAAGGGTGCACAGGATATGTCTGTATAATTTCTTATAACTGCATGCAAATTTACAATTATCTCAAAAAGTTTAATTAAACAAAGAAGAAAGCACATATCCTTCTTCCTTACAATAGAGAGAGGACAATCTTTGAAGTAACTAAGATGAAAGTCATTCCTGAAGTGGGATGGAGATCAGCAATGACTTTTCCAGACTCTTCTACCCCAGCATTCTAGTCTGGGGTAGAAAATTATATTGGGCAATTATCTTCTCTGACTTGCTTTTATTATATCACTATAGAGCAGAGACATAATTAAATCAACATTAGACAGCAAAACTTAGGCAAGCTTAGAAATGTGACATGGGCTGAGGAGAGAATCCCATTCAATTTTTGGCAAATACACAAATGAAATCTGACTTATTTTGAACTGAGAGTAATGCGACCAGTGACAGGGCAGTATTAAACATCCAGCTGCTTGTTGGCCAGCCTTGATATGCCAGCTCTTTGAAATGGAGCTGACAGTTGTGGACAGAATGTGTTCCGGGTTGCTGGCGAGCACCACGGCATCCATCTTGGGGTCGAATAGTCCCATCCTCTCTGTGCCTCAGATGCTTGTCTGTGTTGAACAAACAAAAAAAAGTTTTTACCATAACTTCAGTCATAATAATGATTTGTGGCGTGTATTTCACTCAAGGCAGAATGAATTGTGTGTTGCCATGGTTATTTAATCTACAAATTTACCTCAGATCATGAAAGAGGGTTAAAATTACATTGCTTTCTCCTTTTTTCAGTCATGGTTCATCAGAATGCATTAAAATTCAGAACCAAAGGTTATATGAAATTGGAGGAAATATAGGTAAGAATTCTTTAACAATTTTTATTCCTAATTTCTCTGATTTCTCTAAAAGACATACAATGCTATTATTGTAAAAGTATATTTTACAAGCTTCATAGATATAAATTCAAAGTCAGTATGTTTCTGATATTTTTAATATCATGTAAGAACAGTATGACTTTCCAAAAGTATTTTCAAAATTTTAGTTGACATGGAGTAGACTTTTGAGTCTTATAAATGTGACTCAAACCTGGAAAGTCTCTTTCTGGAGATTCATGTAAAACAAAGAAAAGAACATCATAGAACTTTCAGATTCATGACAGCTTCTTTTTTAACTTTTCTGCTTTCACTCTCAGCTCAAGTTCATCTTCCTATTTCCCTGAGGGGTTAAAAAAGGAATCAAAAGAAAATTGATTGTTAGCAAGTAAACTTCCCTCTAATTGCTTCTGTGTCCATATCTTCTGCTTGCCCTCCTTCACCGTCCAGATGAAATATCTGTGCTCCTATTTAAGACCAGAACCTCCACTCATGCCTTACTTTGTGTCCCCTCCTGCCCAGTTAGGACATTGATCTGGTCATTCCCCCATTTTCTCGTATATCACAGCTTTTCCCTCCAACTGCATCATTTTTATCTGCATAAAAATTTGGGTAATTACTCTCATCTTTAAAAAATTCTCTCTTGACCCTCTTCAGGTCAACTCCCACTTTACTGTTCCACAACTGTTCCACTTTACAGCAAAAACTCCTGAATCAGTTGTCTATATTCCAATTTCTTCCTCTTGTTCTCTCTTAAAACCACTCCAGTCAAGCTTTACCCTTCAACACTTCATCAAAATTGCTCTTGTCTAAGTCACCAGAGAACTCTTATGTTGTGAAATCCAACAGTTCAGTCTGTCTTTATAACTGCCTGAGTTGATCTTTCCCTTCTTTGAAAAAACACTTTCTTCACCTGGTCTCAAGGAAAACGTAAGCTTCTGGCTTTCCTCCCACTTCACTGGCTAATCCTTATAAGTCTCTTTTTCCTGGTACTTCTCATCTTCTCAACCTCTTAAGTCTGGAGAGCTGTAAGACTGTTCTCTATCTATACTTAACTTCCTTGGTGAGCTCAGTTCACCTCACTGCTTTGACTACACCTGTATGCTGATGCCTCTCACATTTACATCCAACCTTGCATATTCAGTCACCTGGCATATTCTGCCTTGGGGCCTTCGCATTTCCTCCGATTTTTGCCCATAACGCTCTCTTTCACATTGTTCATTTCTCACTTCCTTGCTTCATTCAGGCCACTGTATCTCCTTCTCGATATGACCTTCCTGGATCATACCCTCTCTATGTTCCTTCCCTGCTTTGTTGTGCTCTAATGTTCTTATCACCATCAGACTTGCTTTGTATTATACCTGCTCATTTGCTAGTTGCCTTTGCCACTTTGAGAATGTAAGCACCTTGAAGGCAAGTATTTTGACTGTCTAATGCATTGCTGTAGCCCCAGCCCCTAGAGTATTTCCTGGAACATAATAACTCTCAATAAATATTTGATAAATGAATGAATCAGGCAGGCACTCAGATCTTGGTAACATTTCAAACACTGTACATAAAGATTTTCAAATG
The DNA here is from genome assembly GCF_036562045.2 of Rhinolophus sinicus. Classification (NCBI taxonomy): domain Eukaryota; kingdom Metazoa; phylum Chordata; class Mammalia; order Chiroptera; family Rhinolophidae; genus Rhinolophus; species Rhinolophus sinicus. Next base: position 48,760,249 of record NC_133758.1, read on the forward strand.
TATTTGCCACACAGAATGACCTTATTGTTGTTATTTCCAGATCTCCTGTCTATGGGTATTATAGCCATTGTAAAGAAACTAAAGTGAACTTGCTTTTAATCTTCTCTAGTCCTGGTCAAGTTACTATCTGTATAACCATTAGAGGACATGTATTATAATATAAATTATCAGTTTATACCCTAAACAAGTTCTTGCCATATTTTTCTAATAGATGTGGTGAGTCTAGGGAAGAACCCTTTGCCTATGGTTGATATGTCTGTTTTTTCAACATGGGATTTATTTGAAGTACTTAACAATCAGAAGGAAATGAAGGAAGGAGGGGAGGAAGGCAGGAGGCCTTTGTTAAGAAATTGTAAAATGTATTTACAGTCATGCTTTTGGTCAATAATGAACTGCATATAGGACAATGTTCCCATAACATTATAATGGAGCAGAATAGTTCCTAGTGACATTGTAGCTGTCGTGATGTTATAGTGCAACACATTACTCACATGTTTGTGGTGATGACAGTGTAAACAAACCGACTGTGCTGCTTGTCCTATAAAAGTATAGCACATAGAATTATAGTACTGGCTGTACCATCTAGATTCGTGTAAGCACACTGTGATTTTCACCTAAATTTTTCTTTGTCTCATTATATATTTTAATTGTTTATTGTTCGTCAAGGTCAGTAAAGATATGGAAGTGTCTCCTAACTAAATCACTCAACTCTATAAACAATAAGGAAAGCATTTACTGTACTTATTTTTGGCTAAGAGAACTATATTGGCCTTATTCGAAACTTACAAACACATACATACATGCACCCGCACACACAGCAATGTTCACTCTTAAAAACGTTCTCTGATTTTCTCTTTCTTTTAGGACAGCATTGCTTGGATCTAGATGCTTATATATTGGATGTGTATCATGTAAATCCTCACGCAGAATGGGTGATTAAACCACAATCAAGTTTTTGAAATACCACCCCAAAATGGCAGCTATTGTGTATTATATGCCAAGAACATTCTACAGTAAGTAGGGGAGGAAAAAGACTTCTTTTGACATGTTTATTCCTATAACCCTCTTGGTGTTTCCTGGTCCAAGTGGTATCTCCCAGCATTGTTAGTGTGAACTATGGAAGAGGAGCTGCTTAACCATTTGAGCTGAAGCTTTCTCATGACGGGTCTTTGACAAGAGTGAAGGAAAGAAGTTGTGATCCTTCCTGAACAAAGGCCAATCTAGAATAGGAACTCTGATCATTTCTAGTACCTTGACTTCACAGCAGAAATGAACTTGGTCCTATACCTGGGATAAGAAACGTTGGTCCTTATGTAGCAAATGCTACCAAATAGAAGAGGTGGAAAAACAATTTTTATACTTATGATATATACATATATTGACCTTTTTGAGCAAGAATGCCAGAAATATCAACAATGTCTGCTCTGCAAAATGATTCAGATCTACTTTCGAAAGGGAATAATTTTCTAAAGTTACTCAATATTTATGCTCTGACTTGTTCCTGAATTAAAGAAGGAGGAACTTCTGTTTAAAGAACACTGTATTAGTGTGTATGTTGTACTGCATCGTGACTAGCAGCATTCTGGTATAAATGAACATTGCTTTTTCCTGGACAATTGAAAACTGATGTTTTTAAAGCTTATTTCCTTATGATCACAGGTCCTCCTAGTGAAGCTTAGTATGACAAAGGGTGTTCCTTACACTTTCACAACCTGTAGTCAGAAGTCACAGAGCCTCTATTTTTCTCATTGTGATTATGGTGCTTAATGAATAGCTTTCCATGTGCCAGGCACTGATTTCCTTTCCTGATCAAACATATTTTACATTTCACAACTGTAGATAGTCACTTCTCCACTTATTCCACTTATCATCAGTTTTAAACAAATGGCTAACAGATGACAGGTAAAAATACAGAACTACCTTTATCCAACTGTTCTTTATCCAAGAGTGCTGAAAAATACTGTGTTATATTCAGATTTTACATGCTGTAAAAGCAGATTTTGTTTCTATTCATCAGTCGTAGACATAGCCAAGCATTGTGGATTAGCATCAGACTTTAAAATCAGATGCATATTTCGTAAGCAAAAAACTGTCTCTCTAATCAAGATCCTGTGGAGCCATTTTCCAGTACTGCATGCAACTGGTAAGAACACACAGTCCCCCACGATTCTAACTGACATCAAATCTAAAATGTGCTGAGGGGTCAGACAGCTCTGCCTTTCATCTTGAGATGTATACCTTCCTAGAAATGGAACAGAGGTCTCATTTGTCCCACACGTGTGCTTTCTATTAGAATCTACAGATTTAGATTTTGATGAATTTATATAAGTTTTCATGAGATTTAACACTCCAATAACTCTCTTGCAGTTCAAACAATAGACAAAATTCCTTACAAATGCAGAAAACCTTTTATCTACTTACCAACTCTTGAAACTTAATGTGATAATAATTTATGCCCATACATAGAAGAAAATGTTTATATGATGCATTATGCCTTGATGTCTATAAAAACATTACTTATATTCAACATGTAGATAATTCCATTTCTGGCTATTAGGATTTTGGTATATTTTTATAGAAAACTCAAATATCTGTTCATTTTATATATTTGAGAACTTTCTGTTCCTTTTCCTACAAACACATTAGAAAATAAACATGTTCTGTAAGTTTATATTTATTCTTAATATTTCATCAATTTTTCAATATATGGCTAATTGATGGCATGTGAGTTTACATAATGAATTTCAAGAGGCAGAAAAAATGCTTTTATCATTTTTGCAATTCAAACAGGAGTAAACATTTCACTTTATGTAGTTGCTAATATGAAAGACATAAGAGGACAGTAATTTATGCCTACACACACGAAATAAATTCTTCAGATTAGCTACCTTACACTTCTATGTATAGATGAAAACTATGGCTGAATTATCTGATTGTATTTCGTATCATTTAGAATAAATTCTGTTATGTTTATATAGAAAATTCACAGATCTATTCATTTAATTTTTTGTTTGGGACTTTTCATTTCTTTTGACTGAAAACACATTAGAACCTATTCATAGGTTCTAAAGGTTTCAAAATTTATTCCACTTGTCATCAGTTTTAAACAAATGGCTAACAGATGACAGGTAAAAACAATAAGTTTCTGAATTTCTTACCCATTTTTGTGTGTTTTCGAATGTCGAAACTTAGCTGAGTCAAAAACTTGAATCACTTTAACGTATGGAAGGGCTTGTGACAACTTTCAAATAACTGTATAATATGGAAGGCCATGTCAATCCCAATATCATTATCCAATGATAACTTGTATTCTTAGTTATAGGGTAAACTAAATGACTAGAGAAGAATTTTCAGTAGACACAGACTAATTTTTAGGTGGGTAAAGAGGTATTTTTTACTAAGTTTATCCTTAAAGAATAAACAAACCCCTACACAATTAAAATTCAAAAATTCCTGTCTCCTAAGTATTGGAAAAACTATCTTTGCCTTATCAAGAATTGTTTTAAAATAGTTACAGTGATCTGTAAAAATAGTATATTTGCCAAAAAAAAAAAAAAAAAAGCAGAGTCAGATACTGAGCTTCTAAATTCTATTCTTAATATAAGCTTCCCACCCCACCTTATCCCAAGTGCTCTTGGTGTACATTTAGGAAAATAATACCCAGGAAAGTATTAGAGAAAGTTAACATTTTAGGAACATTTATTTATTCATAAAACACCCTACAACTGGCTCACTTTCTCAATCATTCTGCAAAAGAGGATCCCTTTGTTAAGCAGCTCACTTGGGGATATAATAATCTTGGAGTGAATGATCTTCGGACAAACTGGAATATTAATTCCTTTACAATGTATATACAGTATAAACTACCTCACTCGCCTTTCTTGGGAAAAAGAAATCAATGGACTTTAACAATTTTTGTTGCAAACTGTCCTTGAGTCTTACTATTTGTCACTTCACTTAGCATTCAATGTACATTTAATAATATACATTTAATGGTGTAAAATATTTTTAAGCAAAAGCTTTACAGCCAAAATACTCTGTAATCGGTGGTATATTCTGAGAGAATTCTGTCCCTTAGTCATTGTCCTGTGTGTTTAACCATACTGAGGTGCAGGTTTTCAAGTGTAGGAATTAATATTCCTCTCTTCTTTTTAGGCATTTTTTCAACTGCTTTCACCCTGTTTTACTTGACTGAAAAGAAAGATGAGATTAAAATTTCCCTTCTTTCTATCAAGCATATTTCAACTGTTTTTCCACAAATGTATTACACGCCTGAAAAGAATACATATTATGGAATTGAATAGTTCCTAGTTTCTGACAGGCATTTTCAACTCTTTTCCATAAATATGCCACTTAATAAATTATATGACATGGATTAAAATGTTTCTTTCAAGCAGTTTTACACAAATGTTTCTTTCAGCAGTTTTACACACACACACACACACACACACACACACACACACACATACACACACCTTAATTTAAAAATAACGTATTTTCTTTCAGGCATTTTCCAACTGTTTTCTAAAACTATGTGATTTGATTGAAAAATCAGATAATGTCACAAGGATTGTCAATGTTTTATGTTGTCTCCCATCTCAAAAGTTATAATTCTTTTGTCTCATCCTCTTTCATTGTTAAGTATAATATGTATGTTGCATTTTATCCATAAAAATAAAAAGAAAAAAACTAAAATCACTGTCACGAGAATTCTTGTATTTAACTACTCCAAGTGCACTATGAATGATGCTGATGAAAGAACAGGAGCTTTAAAGTCAGGTTTATTTCTGAGCTCAGTCTCTGTCACTTACTAGACAGATGGTGGTGGTCTTGTGCACAAGCTATGTGGCACTATGGTCATGGTGGACGGTTGTGGTAGGGGATAGAGTGAATCAACAAAAACTAATTTCTAAATTTGTTTGAGTCATGCTTTGACTTGACAGGTGTTTAATACATACTTAGAATATTTTTTCAATAGATTTGGAAAAGACAGGTGACAAGATTTAATACCCATTCATGAGTTTTTCTTTTTAATTGAACATTTTACTATATATCTGTGCAAAAGTCAAGAAAAAAGAAAGAAGAAATAAAACAGTCTCTATTTGAAAATGATGACTCTTGGCATAGAAAAGCCTAAGGTATCATCAACTATAAAACTAATAAGATAATTTAGCAAGATCATGACATAAGATTATTATAGGAAAATCAATTATATTTTTATTAGCAGCAAAAAATTGGAAAATAAAATTTTAACTTACATATACTATAGCATCAAGAAACATGAAATACTTATGAATACTTTTAACAAAATATGTGTAAAACATGTATGCCAAAAAATACAAAATATTTTTGGTAGACATTAAAGATAGTTAAATAAATGTATAGCTACACCATGTTTCTGGATGGAAAGAGATAAATGAAAGAGAATTAACAAGATGTCAGTTCTCCACAAATCTGTAGATTCAATGCAATCCCAATCATAATACCAGTAGAAATTTTAGGTAGAAATTGACAAACTAATTGTAAAATTTATATGAAAATGTAAAGGATCTAGAATATCTAAAGTAATCTTTAAAAAAAAGGAACAAAGTTGGATTTAGAATGAGTGGTTTCAAGACTTACTATAAGGCTACAGCTACCAAGGAAATACAGAATACAGATAAACACCTACATCAATGAAACAAAATAGAGCACATAACAAAATAGAGCCAGTGCATTTATATGGTCATTTGATTTTCAACACAGGTGCCAAAGTGACCCTGTGAGGAAAGAAAACTTAAGACAGATGGCACTAGAACAATCAGATGTCTATAAAGCAAAACAAAAGTTGACCCCGTCAGAGGATACACAAAAATTCATCCAAAATAGATCATAAAATTAATTATAAAACCTAAAACAATGAGGCCTTTAGAAGAAAACAAAGGAGAATAGCTTTGTAACTTGAGGATGGGCAAAGATTTCTTAGAAACAGCAACACTTATAAAAGAAAAAAACTGATAAATTAGACTTCAAAAAAATTTAAAACTGCGTATCCAAAAAGACCATGAAATCAAATAAGCAAACCATTGATAGGGAAAAATATATATATTTGTAAAGCATATACTTGACAAAAGACTGATATTCAGTATATATAAAGAACTCATGAAAAGACAACCCAATTTTTTTAAATGGACATAACATTTGAACAACACTTCATGAAAGAGGACATACAAATGGCCAATAAGCACATGAAAGCATATTTATTAACATGTGCCGTTAGGGAAATGCAAATTAAAACCACTATGAAATACCAATACATACCCACCAGAACGGTTAAAATTAAAAACACTGATTGTTCTGAGTGTGAAAGAATCAAAACTCATAATTTTCGACAGCAGCTTAAAAATGGGAAAGGCCACTTTGGAAATGGGTCTAGCAGTTTCTTATCAAACTAACCATACACCTACCCTATGACACAGCAATTCTAGGTATTTACCCCAAAGCAAACATCCATCCCCAAAAACATTTGTATAAGCATTTTCATAACAGCTTTAATAATATCCCAAAACAGGGAACATCTTGGTTACCCACAATAGGACAATAGGTAAACTGTGGTACATTCATACGATGCAACAACACTGAGCAATCAGAAGGAGTAACTGATACAAATAACAACATGAAGGAATCTCAGACACAACATGCTGAGTGAAAGAAGCCAGACAATAAGACTTCATACTGTGCAATTCCAACTACATGAAATGCTAGGACAGACAAGGCTAAACAATGATGGGGTAAAAGCCCCCGAACAATGGTTGTCTCTAAGGGGGTCGATATGGAGATTGACTAGAAGTGGCAAGAGGGGTCTTTCTAGGGAATAAAAACGTTCTATGTCTGTGTTGTCCAATACACGACCACTGGCCACACAGGCTAACTGAGGACTTGAAATGTGACTAATCTGAACTGAGATGTGTTCTAACTGCAAAATACATAACAGAGTTTGAAGATTTAGTAGGAAAGAAAATAATGTAAAATATTAGTTATATTTTACTATTACATATTAAATTATATTTTAGATAATTGATATAAATAATATGTTAGCAAATTTTAGCAGTTTAAAATTTTTTAATGTGGCTACTAGAAAATTTTGAATTATGTATGTGACTTGCATTATATTTCTATGTGAAAATATTGTTTTATATTTTGATCAGGGTTTGGGTTCCACAGCTGTATGAGGTGTGACAATGAAGTTCGTGAACTTGTTGCAACGATGTTGCTAACCTTTTTTGATATCAGAGGGATTATTCATTATGAATTTGTACCAACTGGACAGTTAACCAAGTTTACTACTTGGAAGTGCTGAAAAGGCTGTGTGAAAAAGTTAGACGACCTGAACTTTACGCTAACAATTCATGACTTTTGCATCACAACAATACACCAGCTCACAAGGCTGTGAGGGAGTTTTTAGCCAGTAAACAAATAACTATATTGGAACACCCTCCCTACTCACCTGATCTGGCCCCCAGTAACTTCTTTCTTTACAAGAAGATGAAGGAAATATCGAAAGGAAGACATTTTGGTGACATTCAGGACACCAAGGATAATACAACAACAGCTCTGATGGCCATTCCAGAAAAAGAGTTGCAAAATTGCTTTAAAGAGTGGATTAAGCACTGGCATCGGTGCATAGCTTCCCAAGTGGAGTACTTCAAAGGTGACCATAGTAATATTCAGTAATGAGGTATGTAGCACTTTTACTAGGATGAGTTTGCGAACTTAATTGTCTGACCTCATGTGCATTTGTCAAAACTCTGAATTTTCTTTAAGATTTCTGCATTTCATTATACAGAGGTCTCCAAAAAATATATATACACATTTTAAGAGAGGAAAAAACTGTATTAAAATTGTAACACTCAATATATACCAACAACAAAAGATGAATACAAGTCATGTGTATACATTTTTTTTGGCACGCTGGTATATAAATGTTACCTCAAAAGAAAAATATCTGCAAATAATATATAAATATTCCTGTTAAATATAAATATTGAAATGTAAGTAATGATATACATACTGAACTATTTAGGGAGACGTGTACTGGTGTCTATTTTATTTTGAAATGTGTTTAAAAATTAGATAGCTTGATGAATGAATAGAAGGATTGATAGATACATGGATAGATATGCACCAGACCAAACATAGTAAAATATTTATGGTAGAATGATGATGGGTATACCCGTATTCAATGTAATACTCTCTCTGCTTGAAATTTTCCATAGAGTTTCAAAAAAAGAATTCTTATAGTTAATATCATGCTTAATGGTGATGTGTTAAACATTTTCTTCCTAACAGAGGTTCTCAGCTGGGGTTGGGGTGGGGGGGTGTATTTTGTCCCCCAGGTGGTATTTGGCAATGTCTGGAGACATGTTTAGTTGTCATCAGAGGATGCTATTATCATCTCATAGGTGAGAAGCCAGTGATGCTGCTAGACATGCTACAATGTACAGGACAGTCTCAACAAAGACTTACCTTGACCCAGATTTCAATAAAGTGAACGTTGAGAAACCCTGCCCTAAGATCACAGACAAGGATCTGCTTTTGCTATTTCTATTTAACACAGTAAACAGCCGATCCTAGCTAGTATAGTAAGTTAAGAAAGATAAAACACCAAAAAAAAAAAAAAAAATTTGAAAGGAGGAAGTAATACTGTTTAGTTTGCAGACAATATAACTACATGATTATGTCAAGAAAATCCTAAGTAAGAAATCTATTGTTAAAATTACTAGAATTATTAAGAACATTTAGCAACGTCACAAGATCAAAGTCAATAAAAAAAATCAATTGTGTGCTACATATTGGCCAAAGACAACTGGGAAATAAAATGATGAAAGCAACATCACCTGTTCATGACTTTGGGGTAAGCAAAGGTTTTTTAGACCATGTTGTAGGATATTTTGTCAATTCCAAAGATCTCTTCAAAATACGATTTATTTGAAAACAAAACATAACAGCAGATTAAAGAGAATCAGGAGTTTGGGCAATGCTGGGGTTCCCCGTAGATGTTTCTTTTATCTTCCCTACTGCAAACTACATTTTCTCTCAATATCTTCAGTTGGGTGGGGGTGAGGAGCAAAGGAGACGGGGAGCTTTTGAAGTTTTACCTGAGCTGTATTAACTAGCAAGCATATGTGTACTCTTACAATTTGTTCATGAATTCTATCTAACAGTAATTCATTCTGAGTGATTGCTCTGCTATTTCATTACAATTTTTCCTCACAGTGCATCTATGGGCCTGTGCTGGAGCATAGTTTGTGTCCGTACATGCCAGGGGCTTCTCTACCATTAGTGGCCTCGGTCACTACATCTCATTCCACACCACCCCAGGCTCTAAACTAATGACATAGCAACAATCTGGACACATAAGTTCCCAAATCAATAAGAACATACCTATCACTAATAATCAGTGAATTCACCAATCTAATAACCTATTGCCAAACAGGGTTGTGAAAGCTATTTTCCAGTTTCACAAATCTTTCAATGCTGCAACAACTTCTTATTTTAGAGGAGTGACTTATCAGTTAGGTATAAACAACACATTTTGGAAATAGTTACAAAATGACCGATCCAGTTCTAATGTGTAATCTACAGTTATTCCATTCTCAATTATATAATCTCGAACCGTACAACTCCTGATTCAGCAATACAATAGTTCAAGAAGTATGATATCAAGATGCAGATGGTAAGCACAAAATATATTGAACATAAAAATGTAACGTCCTCCATGTCAAATTAGGAAGTTAACATCATCCCATGCCATTTTGCCCATAGCTATAAGCATAATACACACAAAAAAATCCCAGGATATCTATGTGCTGTTGTAATGCAGCAGCCTAAACTTCTGTCCCCTCGTACCTACCCCTAAAGAAAGAAGAGTCTGTGAGTGCTTCACCTTTATGCTTACACCTTATGTCTCCCTGTTTCGCCCCAAAAGATAGCTGGACAATCAATGACGGGTAAGATTCCCCATCAGGGGGAATGACCTAGGCCAGGCACAGTCGCATAGGGACCACCAGGAGAACTCACGGGGTCGATAGAGGTGGGCACAGTCCCCTACCTTCCCCTGTCTAAGAAGAGCTTCTGCCTTTGTGGCTATATTCCTTCCCATAACCTGCTTGGGAAGTGATTCAATGATGTGATAACGTCAGTTCTCCTTCTATTCTTATCAATAAGTGTCAGTATAAAGGTTTTGTTCCTGGGGAGGCACATACCACAATTATTAAGACATCATGGGACTTTCGATACCGGCTGCCGGCAGGCAAGTGTGATTGGTTTGAATCAGTTTTCTGGTATGATGTATGAGACGCACAGACCATGGAAAAAAACACTGCTACTTCCTTGGGTGTACATCAATAAAAGCCATAAGGTGGCCCGATCTGGGGCTCTCAGTCCTTTGAGGCTATGAGACCCTTGGCCCCTCATACATAATTTTCTTGACTTCTGTTTCTTTCTTAACCCTTCGCTGCCCCTTCTCGTTCTCTCACTGCCCGTGTTGCGTTGGATGCAACCTATGTGCCATTCTTAGCTCCCTCTATTTGAAGAAGTGTAGGAATTTACAAATTTCAAGAGTTCCCTTGATAACAACACCAAATAGCAGTAACTTGTTCATGTTTTGGGCACCGTGTATAATCATTATGCAAAGATTTCAAAGAGCTCATGAAGGAGCACCCAGGAGGACCCAGGTGTTTCTCTAAGGTTGAAGTCTTCCTCAAGCAATTCATACAGAGGGATACATATGAGAAATTATAGTTGACCCCTGAACAATGCAGGTTTGAACTGCACAGGTCCACTTACACTGTTCTTGATCTGCGGTTGGGAGTCACAGATGCAGATGGTCAACTGTATGCATTGATCGACACCATTTTGTACAGGGAATTCAAGCATTCACAGATTTTGGTATCAATGGGGTCCTGAAACCAGTCCTCTGCAGATTCTGAGGGACAACTAAATTTTGGGGGAGTCAAAAGTTACATGTGATGAGACAACATGGATGAATCTAGAGGGTATTATGCTAAGTGAAATAAGTTCAGCAGAGAAAGACAAATACCACCATATGGTTTCACTTATATGTGGAATTTAAGAAGACAAAACAGACAACAAATCAAAAAAGACTCATAGAAACAGAAACCAAAGGGATGGTTACCAGAGAGAGGAAGTGGAAGGACGGGTCAAAAAAGTAAAGGAGAATACAGTCAATAATATTGTGTAAGTTTGCATGGTGACAGATGATTACTAGAATTAGTGGGGTGATAACATTGTAAGATATCACTATATTGTGCATCTGAAACCAATATAACAAATATTATATACCAACTATACTTAATTTTTTTAAAAATTAAAAAAAATAAATGGGTGAATTGTATAGTATGCAAATTATCTCTCAATAAGGCTGTTTAAAAATGTTTTCTGTGAATGTTTGACTGCATGCGGGTCCATACTCCTAATCCTCTCATATTTCAAGGGTCAACAGTACTGTTTTCAGTCCGTGGTGGGGTGAATATGCAGACACGAAACCTGGGGATATGGAGGGCCTCCTGCATATTTATTGGAAAAAAACACACATAAGTGGTCCCCTACAGTTCAAACCCATGTTGTTCAAGGGCCCACTGTATTTTCTTAAGTCCTTCTGTGGACAATAGAACTACAACTGCATATCAGTATATTGCACTATCCATCATGTTGAACAAAAGGTTTTCTGTTTCAGAAGAAAAGGTTACAAAAATCATAGTTTAAAAGCATAAGTAGTATGCATCATCAGATCTGTCTTTTACTAAAAGCAATGCTCCCCAGCAGTATAGCTAACATATTCTCTTACCAAGGTCCCAGAGGAAAGGGGCTAGAAAGTTAACCTAAGTTCAGATTTCCACAGAGATGGAGAACAGGTTGTATTAACCCTTTGTTTACAATCTTTCACCCATGATGTGTGTTTAACCCACTAAGCAAATATACAAAGCAACATAGATGTGATCATTATGATTTGACTTTTTCCGTGGGACAGTAATCTCCCTATCATCTCTTGACCAATCCGTTTATTGTCTGTATAATTAATCTTAATAGGACTCCATAGCCTTAACCTGGAGATTATAGGCATGTTTAATCAAATACTTGTAATAGTACATGACAGCTTAACAAATCAAATCATGGTAAAGAATAATCTTTATCCAGTTTAGCAAAAGTATCCTCATTTAAACTTCCAAACTTAGCATGTCTCAAAGTGAATTTTAAAATCCTTATGCCAAAATCCATTCTACCTGTATGTTTTTTTAAATCTCAGTTAACAGCAACTTTATCTTTTTCGTTCTTCAAGTCAAAACTCTCAAGAGACCCTTGCCTCCTTTGTTCTTGTCATAGCCCACATCAACCCATTGGTGAACCATGGCAGTGATCAAGTTTGAAAACACAGTTATAAAAGAACATACAAAGTATGATTAAGAAAAATACGGTGAATGTTTAAATAAAGAAAATTTATTTACAGTAAAATTTTATTACAGAAAAAGACACATTGCCATTAATCCCCCTCAAAATACTCCCCTTCACTTTGAACACACTTATCCATTGTTCTTGCCACTTTCTGAAGCAGTTCTGGAAGTTCTCTTTCATGAGTGTCTTTAGTTCTGCTGTCGTGGCTGCCTCCATGTCCTGAATTGATTCAAAACATTTACCTTCCATGGTTAGTTTGACTTTGGAGAAGGGCCAGAAGTCACATGGTGCCAGATCTGGTGAATAAGGTGGATGAGGACACTCCGTAATGTTTTTATTTGACAGAAATTGCCGTAACAGAAGCAATGTGTGACATGGAACGTTGTCAGGATGGAAGATGGAAGTAAAAACACGAAAGAGGACTTCCAGAACTGCTTCAGAAAGTGGCAAGAACGATGGGATAAGTGTGTTTCAAGCAGGTAGTAGTATTTTAAGGGGGATTAATGGCAATGTGTCTTTTACTGCAATAATTTTTTTTTTAATTTAAACATTCACTGTAGGTAGGCCCAGGGCCTCTGGCTTGAACTTTTAAACATTTATATTCTGTCATTTTTAACTTTTAAACAGCCTATTTATTACATCATTAATTATCATAGAGAATTTTATTTGGCTCTCCTGGTTTTGTCACTAGACCACAGCACAGGATTTGGGTTCAAATCCAGTACTGGTTAAAGCATCAGAGCAACGCACAGGTGGGTGGTGGTGGTTGTAGCTGTTGATGTCATCTTGTGTTGGAACTCTCCCGCTGCATGGGGACTGGGAGGTGGAAGGCCTTTAAAGCTTTGCTGCTGTGCCTCAGGGCCATGGTGGAAGTCAGGCGCCCCTGGCCCAGCATCCACAGCATCTTGGCTGTTCTTGGGGAAATGGGGAGGGAAGCCAATGGGAGAGGCTTTTACCTGCAGCTAGGCACGTCTTGTGCTGCCATGTGTCTCTCCGCCTGCTTTTGGTTGGCCTCCCCTGGGGCGAGCAGGGGTTCCAGGCCCCCCTGTATGGACGGAAGCTCAAGGGAGGTGCTATCTCTGGACTCACTGTCTGGATTCCAGTCCTAAACATGGGGACTTGTTGAAAGTGCTGCCTCTGTCCCTTGCAGCTCAGAGGACCTCATGGTATTTATTAGCGCTTCACTCAAGGTGAGACCAGTACACTGGCTCTTTTGAGTCTTTGTGCAGCACCCTACACAAACATGATTTCATTTCAAATATTCACTTATTCCCTTGGATGTAGTAGCTCCTCAGCTTTGGCACAGAGAATGGACATAACCAAGTGCATGTGCTTTCTTTCTTGATGCACCCAGTTAATCTATTTGGAAGAGTAAGGAAAATTGTCATCCCATGGTATAGTTTCCTGCCCTGTTCCAGTGAGGCATTTTTCCTACTGCATGGCTAACGAAGCTGTTATTCTGAGATACCCAGTTAACAGCTTCAAGGATACATTCAGGTTATCTATCCCCATGGCTTTTGACTAGGGAGTGCATGCTCTCCTCTTCTGGCCATTTTGGAAGGTGCTTACCCTAAACCCAGTTGCAATCTCTTCCCCTACTTCGATTGGGAATCCTGCTGACTGTACCAAGTGACACAAGAGCATTATCTCAACTCCAAAGACCTCTGCAAAATGCAGTTGATAGTAAAGCATGCAAGCCGGTTGAAAGCAATCAGGAGTTCCAGGATGCTGAGGGCTCCCACAATCATGATTCTCTTATCTTCCCAGCAGTAAATTACACCTTTTCTGACAGTACAGATGGAAGTTGGGAGGGGTTGTGGGGAGCACTCTTGAAAGGTTCATCTACGTTTTATCAACTAATAATCACATGCATACTCTTCAGGTTGTTATTTATAAATTTTTATAACAGTTAATTCTGAGCAGTTGCTCTGCATTTGTATAACATTTTACCGTTGCACAACAGTGGACTGTGCTGTAGTCCTTAGCTCTATGCCCTTAGACAACAGACTGGGAACAGGCTTCTCTACCACATACCCTGTTTCCCCGAAAATAAGACCTAGCCAGATAATCAGCTCTAATGAGTCTTTTGGAGCAAAAATTAATATAAGACCCTGTATTATATTTATATTATATTATATTATATTATATTTATTATATTATATTATATTATATATTATATTTTATATTATATTTATTATTATATTATATTATATTGTATTATATTATATTATATAATACCGGGTCTTATGGCCAAATAAGACCCGGTCTTATATTAATTTTTGTTCCAAAAGACACACTAGAGCTGATTGTCCAGCTAGGTCTTATTTTTGGAGAAACACAGTAGCTCTCATTACAACAGGACAACAAAAACAGCCGTAGAGGAACCAATTGATAAATTGTACCCATAAAATTTAAGATTTATGCTCAGCAAAGACATCATTAAAAAAACAGAAAAGGCAAGCATAGATTGGCAGGAATTGTTTATTATATCCAGAATATGTAAAGAACACTAACTTAATAAATAACAATAATAATAATAATAATAATAATAATAAATTCTTTTAATGAGCAAAAGACTTGAACTAACACTCCAGCAAAGTATAGAAATGATCATATGCATGAAAAAAACACTCATCATCAGTCATCAGAGAAATGCGAATTAAGCCACATCGTGAGTACTACTTAACCACAAGAATACCCAAAATTAAAAATAGCCAAAGTTAAAAAGAGTTACAATACCAAGCATTGGCAAAGATATGGAGCAACTGGTATTTTTATACATTGCTGGTGAGAGTGTAAAATGGGAGAACCACTTTGGAAAATTGGTAGAATAGTATGAAGTTAATCATAGCCCTATCCCCTAACCTAGCAATTCAACTCCTAGGTTGAAAATCTCCCAAGAGAAAGTAAAACACATATCCACACAAATACTTATGCAAGTATGTTCATAGAAGTTTTATTCATAATAGACTAAACCTGAAGAAATAAACAGATTAATTCATTTGAGTACTACTTAATAAAAAGGAATGAATTAAAAATACAACAATATGGATTTCAGAAACGTGTGCAAAAAGTAAAACATGGAAGACTACATGCTATATGATTTCATTTACATAAAATTCAACAGCAGGAAAAACTACTCTATGCTGATAGTCAGAAAATATATGAATTCCCCTCTTGTGGAAGGGATTGGCCAGAAACAGGCATAACGTATAATTTTGTTAGGCTCTCCATGATCAGGCCCAACCTACTTGTACTCTTTCCTCAGCCATTACTCCACAACAGGGTCACTCTGTTTCAGCACAGATCTGTCATATTGCCACACCACCCACCTTATCCCAACCTGAGTCCTGTAGCCACAGTGAAACCACTTTAAAAATTGGGCTGTTAATTTTTACAAGTGCTACCATTACAGAGTCTGCAAAGCCTAGTTACAATTACTTTCTTAAAGCTTCCCAAACTTTTTACCTTACTGTACAATTTAGCCCTTGGTTTTACAGTGTTTTAAGGTGAACACGCATATACCTCTTGATCCTAACGATTTTAATAGAGAATTTTCTCCATTTTCACCTCAACATCCAGTTCAACGCCAAGTTAGCACTTAATTGATAAATATTCAATATATTTTCAACATTTGGTCATGTATCATTCTTAAATACCATGAATCATGTTAGAGATAGATACATAACAGATCAAATGGAAAATTAGTGCCTTATCACAGAAGATCTATTTGTTGGGCCCTATCTTCCAAGTCAAAGAAGCAGTCTTTCTTTTCAGGAATTTTGATACAAAATTAAGTTATATCTGGCCCACCAGTTGTATTTCTTGGGACCCATTCAAGGGATTGACAATAGAAGGGCCTAAGAAAATTATATTTGAATACAACTTCTTTCATTGCTCTGCTCCTTTCATTTTGAAATGTGAGTGATTGCCACCTACTAACATCTTTTCTTCTAGGATACATTTCCCTTCCAGGAGTTTATGAGAAAACAGCTAACCTGCTTTTAATCTCAGGACAAAATGAGAATATCAACTAAAGTTAAAACTACAGGGAAATTGGAAGAAAAATTGGAAAAATGAACAAAGATTTAATGAAAAGTACAACACATTGGAGAATAAAAAGGAGAGTCTATTGGGGTGCAACTGTAATTGGTCATGTTTTTCCAGTAATTGGTGAATTTAATTAACCATTATTTTATTGAAAAACTTCACATCTGGGTCCAAAGTAAAATTGGTCTATAATTGTCATAATTTCCTTACTTTGTTTTGGAGGCAAGGTTATAATATATACCAGACTTAACTGAATGGGTGGAATAGCCTTCTTACTTTTTGTTTTTAACTTTGAAACAGTGTGTTAAATGTTTGAGGTGTGGGTGGAAAAAGGGGCCACATGTTAAACCTGATAAGCTCAGGAGACTGAAAATAACCATAAAAATTCTTACCTAAGGAGGGCTGTGGTGGGAAGTCAGATCTTTGGCCTAAAGCTTCCTTGACAAAGGTCAGCCTTTACCTTAAATGAGCCTGTCTATTATCTTTTTGCATCTAAGATAATAACATCCTTGGAATGTCAGTAATCCCTTTTTCCTGACCAGAGCAGGAAACTACAGAATCCCTCATTGTTATTCTTGTTCCCTGATGACTATCTCTCTGTGCTGTAAAAAGCAAACTATAAACTATCCTGTACCCACCTATGTAAAAGTACCTGTCTCTCCAATTTACTTTTACCCAAACCCAGAGAATCCACCCCTCCCCCCTCATTGCTTTCTCCCACCCCCTTAATCTATCACCAGTGGATTTCATGTAACCCTCCTCTAATTCTACATATAAAATAAGCCGCAAACAGCCATTTTGTGGAGCATTTTCTCAATCCGTTGAGATTTTGCTTCCTGGCAATTGTCGTAAATTTGACTCAAACTCTTGTAAATTTTCTCTTAGGCTGGATGTCTTTTCATCAACAAAGGGTTGGAAGGGAGGGATTGCTAAGTGGCAGGAGGAAACTTTTGGGGGTGATGGATGGATATGTTCACTACCTTGAATGTGGTGATGGCACATAAGCTAAAACTCATCAAACTGTAGGCTTTAAATATGTGAAGTTTATTGTGTGTCAATTATAGCTCAATAAAACTTAGGTCTGGGCTCTGTACTTGGGCTCCAAAACGTGGTAGCAGTGCCCTGACTTCCCATGCCAACTGGACCCTGGGAGAGAACCATGCTTTGTCCACTGCCATTACCTGAGAAAAGAACACCAGAAAGTGTTACCATGGTGACTACACTAAGATCATTAGAATGTCAAGAAGGACAATGGAGACTGTCTCCTATACATTGGATCTTAATGTGCCCCTTCCCAGTATTTCACACAGTCCAACATTCCTCTTGCTAATGACTTCAAAATTGGTTTGAAAAGGAAGCATGTTACCTTTATAGTGTTGCTTCAGCATGCTTTGCCACAGTTGTTGCAATTATGGTGCCAGATTGCAATTAACACTGAATGGCAGTGACAATAAAAATTATTTTAGGAGACTTGTAGATTCCTCGGACAGTCTGTTGGGACTCACGGGGAAGGGGGAAAGAGGGCTTTACTTCAGCCTTCCCTGGGGTTCCAGGTAAATGTGCCATCATGGCTAATGTTCCTCTTATGAACTCAAGATGGATCTGAAGTCACAACTTTGACATTCTTTAAGAAGAAATTACTAAAGCCAACTTTAAATAATTTAAAGTGAGAATGAAACTTGAAGCAATAAGCAGAAAGGAGCCTTATCTGATCTGTACTGCAACTACTAGAAGTGTTAAAGGAAATAAAATTTAAATTACATTTGAGGCTAGAGAGAAAGGAGCTTTTGATTATTTTATTATAATACTATAAGTAGAATTCTTGAGATAATTTCTAGTTGGATAATGCCACTTGACAGATGTCTTACAACTATCGGGAAATAATGTTACCATTATAAAAAGTATAGCAAAAACACAATCTCCTCCCAAAGTGACTCAGCGTGCAGTGTGGCCTCCATAGAAGACTGCTCCCAACCATCAGTACAGTGGGTCAAGAAAGCAGGATCACTTAAACCGCCTAGACTGACTTCAGTCCTCAAGACCGACAGTTCTTAAAAACGTACCCCTGAGAAATAAACAAACAAAAAAAATCAGCATTCATACTTTATAAAGGCCTAAAGTGAGGAAAAATGTCAAATGTCATCCATTTGGCAAAGGATGACATTGGTGAGACAACCACTGCAGTGATGTCTGCAGTCTGTCTCCGGAAACAAACAGGGAAACCCCAGTGCTCACCGGGATCAGAAGAGAGCCCCACAGCTGCCCACACTTGCTGGCTGAACCCCAGAGCTGGGGTGCACTGGCAGACCACACACACCCGTGTGGATCATGCTCTCTAAGCTAGACGGTTCATGGATTCCTCTCTAGAGGAGATGTGGCTCTCTGCCTTCTCTAGAAGGGGAAAATACTCGGTCCAGCTTACTTCAGTGAATAACACTTTCTCAAGATAAAATGACAAAAATAAATCAGCAAAAGATATCAGGAAGCAGAAGTGCCAGTAACGTTCTCAGAAGCCTCCCCCTCATGCTATCCCTTTCTCCCCTGAGTACCCCACACAGAGATATGTACACCAGATGCAGAAGTACTGTCTTGGAGGAAATGACATGCTTGAAGAACAAAGGCTTTCTGAAAACCCACTAATGCAACCAATCAACTCTCCAGTTTCTGCCTGGAGAAATTCCATAAACTCTCACCTATAGGAATTCTTTGCAGCCTGTGTCAGCTACATCAAGCTCATCTCCAGTTCTGAATAAATTATCATTGAATGCCTACTAAGGGCAATTTTCTGAAGTCAATGAAATCCACACTCAGTGGAGAATCGAAGTCCCAAGTGAATCGAAGTCCTTCTTGGCATTGTAATTTGGACCTGACTTCAGTGCACTGAAACAAGGTTGCACCACGACCCACACACTGGCTTGTGGATGAAGTGATACAATTTGCAAAAGAGGCAGCTCCTCAGACTTTGATGCTACTTGAGAAGCTCTCCCTAGACATGAAATTGAGAAGGATCTGCTGTGACTGAGGCAGCGATATGATGATGAAATATGAGACTGAGCATAAAATGTAAGTCACCACCTCAAAAGATCAATAAGAACTTGGTGTCCATTCAGACTGCACCTACTTCTCAGGTGTACTGATACCTCCTTAAATGAAAAGTGTGTTTCTATGAACAGTCTTTCTTTAGCAGAAGGTTCACCTGAAAATTGCAAGACTAACATTATAATCTACTTCTCTAAAAACTACTGAAAGTATGAGTATTAGCATACTCAAATTGTTAGTTCTATGTATCTTCTAATTTTTTAATTGTAAAGATTACAAATATATTTTATTCAGGAACTGGAAAAAGTTTGATTGATTTTGGTAAATACATACAGGACAGCTAAATCCCAAAGAGTAAAATATCAGGAATTAACAATTTTTATAAACAAATCCACAAAAAAATGTTACCTTAGAAGGACACTTTAAGGTGGAACTAAACCTCAACCTGACACTGTTGACATTTGGGGCCAGATGATTCTTTGTCGTGGGGACTTTTCAGGGCCTGGTAGGTTAACAGCATCTCTGACCTCAATCTATTAGATACCAGTAGTGCTTCCCCTGCTCCTCAGTTGTGACAACCAAAAATATTTCCAGACAAATGTCCCCTAGGGGAACTTGTGGCATGAGCTGTGTACTTGTGCACAGGAGGACATCCTTAAAATGTGTGTCATTAAGGGTTTGTCAGCTTTAATCCAACATTGTATAATCTGTATGCATTTATGATTTGTTTATAATCATTTTGACTTTTAATGAAGACTTTTAATATAAATATACACATACTTGGTAGGTACATGAGGCAGGTGATTGTGTATGGCAAAGTGCTACAACCATAGTGTAATTTGTGGAAAAGTGCTGACCAATGAAGTCATGAGTGAAACTGGTCCTTAGGAAACATTTACTTACCAAACAAATTTTTTTTAAAAAAGAATTCTTTGCGAGTTTTTAATTAAAAGGCTGACAGAAGCAGATGTTCAGTGTTATTATACACATAGACATTAAAGCTTTTGGGAGGCTTCACGTAGAATTGCTCGTCAGGTTGCTAAGAGTAAAAAAACATTTATAACTGAGTGATTAGCAAAAGACTGCAAAGGGAATGTTTGCTTAGAAACTTTGGGTGAAACAGGACTCAAGTACCATTTTCCAATGTGATGTGTTTAGGAACTGGCTATTAAGATATAAGACCAACTCACAGAATATATAAAGCTACCTATTTTGCATTACAACTTGACAATTACACAGATATTGCTACCAATGACAATTTTTTTTAGTATTATGTAATTTGAACATGATAGTGAAAAGAACATTTTTTTTTCAGCTTTATTACCAACAAACACAACTAGCTCTGAATTGATAAAACTATGGATTGATTACATTGTTACAAATGTGCTTTGGAATTTAAATTTTGAGTAGGAGTGCTCTGATGGTGAGAGAAAAACATTTTGGAAGGGTTACTCAGGTTGAGAGCTTGCAACTGACGATAATCAGTTTATAACTTCCTTCATGGAGAAAAGTCTTGCTATGAAATATGTCAGTGGAACTGACAAGTGTGTTTTGTGATGCAGCAAAATTTAACGTAGTAAATTTAAGGTTATTCCTTTTATAATGTAATAATATGGAATTGAATCATAATTGGTACTGCATGCTGAGTTAGGATCTGTATGGAGTGGAAAAGTTGTATCAAGAATGTCTGAACCACAAGACAAATTCTTCACATTTATACAACATAAGAAACTAGTTTGGTTCCAATTTTTCAAAGTCTAACCTGAATATTCAGTCTTCACTTTCTGTCTGTTATCTTCAATATCTTTAATGATGTTTATATTTCCATTGGCGGGAGCATGGCAGAATGTTTTGCCAAGGAATATACGACTGAGGGGCAAAAACAAAAGTTAGAAGTTCAGAAGAACAATTTTACAGATTCTTGCCATGTTCCAAAATTTAACAATGATTATCAATTAAGTAGGTGATTATCTTAATATTGCCAATCTGAAAGTTGTAAACATCTTATGAATTTCACAGAATGCTTTAAATTTTATTTTTCATTAATAGAAGATCTAGGAGAGCATGGCTGCCTTTTACTGAAAGGTAATTTTGAGAAAAGGTCATTGAAATGTAAGTATAAGTTTACAAGATAAGTTGTGGAACTAGCTATTGATGGATTGAAAATGAATATTGAAAATATAGCATCACTTGTTTTATTTGGGATCAAAGTTAACAATGAATTCCCCTGAATTTGTTGAAACTACTATAAAATCTCCTCTTACATTGCAGTCAATATAACTATATGAGACTAGTTTCTCGAACGAATTTTTAAAACAAAACATAGAAGTCATTTAGATAAACCTTACCTCTTAGGAATGTAAAATTATATTAGATAAATTAACAAATGAACACAATTAGGGAACAACAAAAAATTATAACTATAATAGGTGTTCTCCATATTAATCACCTATATACATACTTTCAATGAGTATGTATCGATTTTAAAATTCTTTTCTTTTTTCCTGTTATGTTTATTGTATAGTTAATAAAATACAGTTTCATTGTGCTGTCTTTACTTTTAAAAACCAGGTTTATATTATATATAGTTTTTTATTTCATTTTTCTAGTAGATCATTTTTATAGTATTTTACAAAAATATCAGCCCACAATGGATAGAAAATTAAAAAAAAAAAAAGTCTGGTCCCACAGCATAGACAATTTGAGAATTTTAGTTGAGAGGCAAATTGTTTAAAATTACCTCTCACACAAATCTTCTCCATGGTCTTTTTATTCAGGTCAAGTTTTCATCTATGTTTGTCACTAGGCACCTTTCCTCAATCTTCTGACCACCTCAAAGGATATTTACATGATGATAGGGTTCTCTCATAGGTAAAAAGGGTATTGAAGGCTCAGGGAAATGAAGCTATAATAAAACGCCTACAGATAGAGTTGATTATTAGAATCAGCAAATCACTGTTGGACTGAGAAGAAACATAGGTCAGCATTTTGCCCCAATTCAGAGTTGGTTATATAATATACTGAGAATCAAAGAAACATTGCACTTAGGTTCTATCCTGCATCATTGAAAAAACTGGCTCTGGAGTCAATTTGCATAAATTCAAGCCTTGATTCTGCTCTGACCTACTGTAGGACCTATTGAGCCACAGCAGCCATACTCTTTATTTGTAAAGGATAATAACAGTAATACCTACCACAAAAACTTGATATGAGAATTCAATGAGATTGCTTATGGAAAGCCCCTTAATAGTACTGGGAGGGGAGTCAATAATTATTAGTTCTTGTCATCACTGCTGGGTAAATCACTTTCACCTGCTGCTGTCCAATTCGATCTCTGCCACAGTTTATGATGAAGCAAGGAGAATGTTTTTATCAATATTTTAGCAATGAGGAAATACAGGCTTGGGGAATGAAATGACCAACTCAAAACCATAAGCAGAGAGACTTCTCATTTCCAAAGCCATGCTCTTTTCACTATAAAGCTCAAGCCTTCCTGGCAAATGATTGCCCGGGTCCAGGGATACAGTGTTTACCACTGCTCTGGCAACTGAATCCTTACCCTCAATCAAGTCTAAATTGGCCTCCCTGTAGCTTCCATCTGTTGGGGTCAGCCATGCCCTCTGAAGCAAGAGAAAAAAGTTACATGACATCCTGGATTCCAGAAGAGAGCCCACCTGGTCCCCAACTCCACATT